>NW_013563252.1:0-132440 GCF_000968595.1 Rasamsonia emersonii CBS 393.64
GGAGAAGTAATTGGCCTTGATGATGGGCTGCCAATCCAGACTCGACCATTGATGACCCCGGAAGTCCTCCGTCACGGCGTCCTTGGGCCAAAAACGCAGGACGGCTCTGTCCGCGCTCCTTCACAACCTCAACCGTCTCAACGGTGTCGGACGTGTTGCCAAACTGCTCGAAATACTTTCGTCTTTCCGGGTTTGTGAGCGTCTCCTTCCACTCGCAGAAGTAGCTGGCCACCAGCTCCTCCATCTGCCGCTCCATGTCGGCGCAGATGCCGAGCTTGTCGTCGATGATCACCTCGCGCAGGTAGTTGATGCCCCCCGGGAGGTTTTCGATCCAGCGCGCCGTGCGCTGCAGTTTGTCGGCCGTGCGGATGTAGAAGATCAGATAGCGGTCGAGCAGGGGGATGACCTGCTCTGGAGGCACGTCTTTGGCGAGCAGCTCGGCGTGACGGGGCTTTGCGCCACCGTTGCCGCCGACGAAGATGTTGTAGCCCTTTTCAGTGGCAATCAACCCGAAACTGGTCGCTTCGTCAGGAGTTTGATTCCGTTTCTACAGGAGGGAAAGTAGGGGGTCATACTCCTTATTCTGTGCTTCGGCACATTCTCTTACACAGCCAGAAACACCCCCCTTGATCTTGTGCGGCGACCGGATGCTCTTGTATCGTTCTTCCAGACGGATTGCCATCCCGACGCTGTCGCCGATGCCAAACCGGCACCAGGTTGTTCCGACACAGCTCTGTTTTTTACGTTAGATGGCTTGAGAAACGGTGGAGAGGCTGGACTACAGACCTTGATAGTTCGCAGCGACTTGGCGTAGGCATGACCACTCTCCATCCCCGCATTCACTAGCTCCTCCCAGATAGCGAGAAGATCCTGCTTCTTCGCGCCAAACATGTCGATGCGCTGCCCTCCGGTAATCTTGCAATATAGATTGTATTTCTTGGCCACCTGGCCGATAGTAATGAGCTTGTCGGGCGTGATTTCGCCGCCGGCCACGCGTGGCACGACGGAGAAAGTTCCGTTGCGCTGGATGTTGGCCAGGAATCGATCGTTGGTGTCTTGCAGGTCGTGGACGGCTTTGTCCATGACGTGGGGATTAAAGAGACTCGAAAGGATGGATGCGATAGCCGGCTTGCACAGTTCGCAGCCCAGGGACTCGGGGTTCTTGCCGCAGGCTTGCATCACGGCGTCAAAGGTCTTTAGTTGCTTGACTGCGATGATATTGTAGAGATCGACTCGCGAGTACGGGATGTGAGAGCAGACTGTAGGACTGTCAATATATATTCGAGATGGATACCTGGCGAGTACTCACGGTGGTTGGAAACTTCCTGTCCCATCTCCTTCATCGTCTTGTTGAAGATGGACTGCACCAGAGGCATGCATCCCCCACAGCCCGTCCCAGCCTTGGTGCAGGACTTGACTTGTGCGATAGACTTGCAGGAGCCGATTTTGACACTCTGGATGATGTCTCCTTTGGTGACGTTATGGCACGAGCAGATCTGGGTATCGTCGTCGCTGCAAGAATCAGCATCAAACCCAAAGAATTACGTGCTGTAACTTACAGATCGTCACCATTCTCATCACCACCACTCTGCGAGCCGAGGATAAATTGACTAGGCGGCACATCCAGCTCCTTCTGATTCTTGACCATCTGGTTCAGCTTGACGTAGTCCTTGGTATCGCCGATCATCATCCCGCCGAGCAGGTACTTCCCGTCCAGGGTAAACAAGTACTTTTTGTAGACGGCGCCAAAGGGATCTTTGTACGTGAGTGCCTTGACCGACTGTGTGTCTTTAGCAGGCCTGTTTTTCAACTTGTCAAACGGCATCACCCTGTGCGTAGACGCTCGTCGTCCTGGGAGGAACTTGGGGCCGTCTCTGTCAGCGAAAAAGTCGCCAAAGCTGGCCACGTCGACGCCTAACAGCTTCAACTTTGTGCTCAGGTCCGGTCTGTTGAATCGCCTGGGCTCGTTGTCAGGATGAGTGAGGTTGAACGACAGCACGTCGGCCATCTCGATGCCGGGGGCGATGATGCCAAATGTCTGGTTCTCCCAGCTGGCGCATTCTCCGATGGCGTAGATATCTGGAATTGAGGTCTGAAGACTAGACAGAGATTTAGCTTGGCTAAAGTATTCTATATAAAGTCCATACCTCTCATTGACGACGAAGCCTCCTCGCGGGGCACGTTCAATGCCTGCCTTCTGGCCCAACTCGTCTCGTGGGCTGACCCCGATCTTGTCCAGTTAGCATGGACCAGAGAAAAGAAGATCATGCCAAGGCAGTCTTACAGCGAAGCAGATACAACAGCAATCAATTTTGTCTCCATCCTCAAAAGTGATACCCGTAACATTATTGCTGCCATCCGTTTCAATCCGCGCGACACGTTTCTGGAGCATGACATCCAGCCCCAGCTGGCGGATCTTCTCCGTCACCAAGGCGCCTGCATCGCCATCCAACTGCCGCGCCAGGACCCATCTGTTGCGATCGATCAGTTTCACGCTGCCGAATTCCTGCAAGTCCATCATCGCCTTGGCGGCCTCCAAACCCAGCAGACCTCCTCCGACGGTGACGCCCGTCTGGCCCTTGTGCCGCGACGCGAACTCAAGCAGGCGCTGCAGGTCGGAGATGGTCCTGTAGACAAAGACCCCGTTGGCATCGTAGCCGGGGATGTTCGTGGGAAGGACGGCATCAGAGCCTGTGGCGAGCACCAGGATGTTGTACGAGACCTCCTGGCCGGTGGATGTCTTGACCAGTTTGTGGTCAGGGTCGACCTCTGTGACACGCGTGTTGAGGTGGTAATTGAAGGAGCCATCTTTGAACGAGGAATACTTCTATTGTTAGTCACAAACTTTCCTGATTTCTGGCCTTTTCTCTTCAGCTTACCCATTCCTCAGGATTGAGATACAAATCCTCGACCTTGCGATGCTCAAAGAAGGACGACAGGCCAACGCGATTGTAGGCCACGTGCGGCTCCTCGCCGATCACGACGATGTCATATTGTCGGAGTTCGGCATCGAGCTTCATTAGTTTTTCTCTTGACGGAAATTAGCATATCTGTCACATATCAAGATTGAGGCGCACACACATAAAGGCGATGGCAACCATGCCCAGCCCGACGACGACTATTTTCCTTCGCTTGTCGGACGGGCTTGCTTGCGAAGAGTCGATAAGGCCGTTGCTGTCTGTCCCATGATTTTCTCCATGTCCATTGATGTTGGTAACCTTGCGATCGTCCATCAGAGTACTTGTGGATGGCATCTCCGTCGTTGCGGATAACGAGTCCATGATAGTATCTCTAGAATGCTAGAATAGCGAAAGACAACTACTGCCAAAGTAGATATGTATTTACTCTACGACTACGAGCTATGAAAAACGTGATCAGGAAAGCAAGACAAAAGCCTAACCTATGCAGATAGTAAATACGGACCTTCTTACCTATCTCGGTGGCGAGCATCTCTGATATGGGCTCCGATGCTGACAGATGAAATGACCCTACGACAAGAGCAGGAAAAAGTTACATCATGTGTATGGAGGACTACATTACTGTACAGATTACTATGTAAAGAGTACAGCGTACAGCATACCACGGACCCTTCGTAACACAGGTCCTACTACAAACTCAATCCCGACTGAATCTCAAAAATCCCGAGTCAGGCAGCCTAGGAGAAATCCTCCGCGGAGATGAAAGAAAGAAATCAAATAAAAAGAGAATTCAAATTGATATAAGCTAATGAACATAAATACTTATCAGCCTGCCCCACTGATAAGGCCATAAACTAGGTAGAGAATTGGCCAATCAGCTAGTCTGCTTATTTTTCAAGTATCATGGCGTCTAATCACTAATACTTATTATTAAGTTTATGTAAATGTACTTGGAAGGCAGAATTGTTCCTTCGGAGATCTTCTCCTAGTGAGCCTAACAATAATAATAACCTTTTTCATGTAATGGACTCTCTCAATCTAGTTTGTCTACAGTACACTAAGTACAAGTACTGTATAGTACGTGTAGGCCTCGTCTGGACTGGACTGGACTGGACTTGACTCGGAAACCGGCATGCTCCTTCAGAATCAGGTAGGTGACTTTGTTTGTAGAGACGTCACGTCTCCAAAGAATGAATGTCGATAATTAGGTAAAGGGGGAATTTTCAGTTCCGGTTGATTTTTTTTTCCGTTGAAATTATGTAATTAATTTCTTAATTTAATTTCTCGCTCGAAAGGATAGGGATGGACTGCATCTGTCCGTCGGGACTTGTATGTAGTCTTTCCATGCCATAACTTTGTTCTCAACATATCCATCAATCTATCTATCTACCTCGTTATTACCGGTGGCTCGTGACTAGGACAGAAACCACTGCACAACAACAGGTAGACAACATGGCGACCATCACAGAGAGCATCACAAACGACATCGTCGCGGCGAAGACGAAGAAACTCTACCCGATCAGATCTGTCGGGATACTCAAAGAGGAAGAAGAACAAGCAGAGGCCAAGAAGAAGGAACAGGAGAAAGTCTCTGTGTCGACATCGACACTTCCAAACATCGACATTCCACTCCCACCACCGACGACCGTCCCGACAGAGGTGCTCGAAATCGACAGAGATACTCCCGACCAGCATGTGCCCCGCGATCCTCGTCTGATCAGATTGACGGGGTCGCATCCCTTCAATGTAGAGGCTCCGTTGACGGATTTGTTCAATGAAGGTTGGTATTCTGTTGGCATCTTCTTTCTTCCCTGATCTGCATTTGTATGGTCTTTCCACTGACTTCTCCGGTCAAGGCTTCCTGACGTCGCCAGAGCTGTTCTATGTGCGAAACCACGGGCCGGTTCCTCACGTCCGGGATGAGGATATTCTCACGTGGGAGCTCAGCGTTGAGGGGTCCGTTCCTTTCTCCCTTCCCTTTCTTTTTTTTGTATCAATCAAATAAACCGTCGAGTTCACACTGACAGGTCGCAGACTCGTTGAGAATCCCCTCGTCCTGACCTTTCAGCAAATCCTGCAAGAGTTCGACCAGATCACTGCCCCAGTCACCTTGGTCTGTGCCGGGAACCGGCGCAAAGAGCAGAACCAGGTGCGCAAGTCCAAGGGCTTCTCCTGGGGCGCTGCCGGCGTGTCGACCGCTCTCTTCACGGGTCCCCTTATGTCCGATGTCATACGCAGAGCAAAGCCCCTACGGAAAGCTAGATATCTGTGTATGGAGGGAGCGGATAAGCTGGTAGGACCAAAACAAATAAATAACATGTCAATAAGCGTCAGTCATGGCTAACTCTACCGGCTAGCCTAACGGGCATTATGGCACGTCAGTCAGGCTGAATTGGGTCATGGACCCGAACAGAGGAATTATGCTGGCCCACAAAATGAATGGCGAGCCCCTGCGTCCGGATCATGGCCGTCCTCTGCGTGCCGTCGTCCCAGGCCAGATCGGTGGACGGAGCGTGAAATGGATCAAGAAATTGATCCTTACCGACAAGCCAAGCGACAACTGGTATCATATTAACGACAACCGAGTTTTGCCGTAAGTATAACATACATATCCATCCACTCTGACCATGAGGAAAGAACTGATCCCGAACTGTCCAGAACAATGGTCACCCCTGAAATGGCCAAAGATCCAAAATGGTGGCATGACGAGAGATACGCCATTTACGATCTCAGCGTCAACTCTGCTGCCGCATATCCTCAACACAACGAAGAACTACGGCTGTCATTTGCAGGGCCCACATATACCGCAAAGGGCTACGCGTACGGGGGTGGAGGACGACGGATAACAAGAGTCGAGATCTCATTAGATAAAGGCAGATGTGCGTGTTTACCCAAACAACTCGTGCAGCCGAATTCGTCGAGCTGACTGTGTTGCAGCTTGGCGACTGGCAAATATTGACTATCCAGAGGACAAATACCGCAATTTCGAGTCGGATCTGTACGGTGGTCGTGTAGACATGTGGTGGCGCGAAACGTGTTTCTGCTGGTGTTTCTGGTCCCTGGACATCCCGGTCGCAGATCTCGAGCAAAGTGATGCGATTCTCGTCCGAGCCATGGACGAAGCCCTGAACATCCAACCGCGGGATATGTATTGGTCCGTTCTGGGTATGATGAATAACCCATGGTTTCGCATTGCAATAATCAAAGAAAACGGGGTTTTGAGATTCGAGCACCCAACGCAGCCTGCCTCGATGCCAGGTGGATGGATGGAACGAGTCAAGAAAGCTGGAGGTGATTTGGCCAACGGTCAATGGGGAGAACGGCCAGACGGAGATGCATCAACAAGCGATCCACGACCGGCGGAGGAAATTCAGATGAAAAAAGAAGGACTGAGGAGAAGTATCGATATCAAGGAGCTCAGGAAACACAGCACCGCAGAAGAACCTTGGTTCGTCGTGAATGGGGAAGTATACGACGGGACGAAGTTCTTGGAAGCTCATCCTGGTGGAGCCCAGAGCATCATATCGGCAGCCGGCATGGATGCTTCTGAGGAATTCCTTGCCATCCGTAAGCCATCCATCGAGGTAGCCCAGGGCCTGACTGACAAGTCATGCAGACAGCGAGACCGCCAAAGCAATGATGCCGGACTACCACATCGGAACACTCGACCCGGCCTCGAGGGAAATTCTCAAGAATGGTTCCGACGAACAGAAAGAAACTGGAGAAGTCTTTCTGCAACCCAGGGTTTGGAAGAAGGCCACGCTCTGCGAGAAAAAATCAGTCTCGTGGGACACGCGTCTATTTACCTTCAAGCTCGAACACGAGACTCAGACCCTAGGCCTCCCAACAGGCCAGCATCTGATGCTCAAGCTGAAAGACTCCAGCGAATCGATTATCCGATCTTACACTCCCATCTCCGAAACGGACAGAAAGGGAACGGTGGAGCTGCTTGTCAAGATATATTTCGACACCCCGACGTCAAAAGGCGGCAAGATGACCATGGCTCTTGACAAGATCCCCATAGGCTCGACCGTAGAGTTGAAAGGCCCGATAGGCAAGCTCACGTATCTTGGAAAAGGTCGCGTCCTGCTGAACGAGAAGGAACGACACGTCAAGTCATTTCGCATGATCTGCGGTGGCAGCGGTATCACGCCCATCTTCCAGGTTCTGCGAGCCGTCATGCAAGATCCGCAGGATCCAACTTCTTGCGTCCTTCTCGACAGTAATCGGTCGGAGGAAGACATCCTGTGCAGACCGGAGCTTGACGCCTTTGCTGCTGCAAAGAGTTCCAAATGCAGTATCGTCTACACGCTGACGAAGCCGTCAAGTAGTTGGACGGGTCGCCGCGGACGCATCTCAGAACAGCTGCTCAAGGAGTACGCACCTCCCGGCGAAGGAAGCCTGGCTCTCATTTGCGGACCGGAGGCGATGGAGAAATCTGTCCACCGGATTCTTCTAGCACAAGGATGGAATGAATCGGATCTTGTTTTCTTCTGAAGACGGTTGCCATAATCGCGTTTGTAAGTATAGGGGTATAGGCGTTCACATTGTGTGACTAGAGATCTATAATGGACATGGCAAATTACATTCCTGTCCATCAGAGAAGAATCCGGATTACACAGGATCAGGATACATTAGCGGTCGTACATTAGCGGACGTGAATACCAGACTCCGCGTTCATCCTCGGTCATGCCAACTAGTAGTCTCCTTCATATCAAGTCGTAGCAGGAGATGCTCGAAAACATTCGTGCCATGGCTGCCCGACAACGTCGCGTCATGCCGGCTGCGGGACTTGGAGAACATCCTGCCACCGTCGAGGCTTCTCAGATAGCGCACAAACGCTCCGACCTGCTTTCTGAACGTGACATGCAGTTGAAACACCGTTCTTTCGCTCTGCTGTCTTACTCCGCTGTGGCCGTCTAGCCTCGACAGAGGCGCGAAAGCTAGAATAGTCCCGAAGATATCCTCCAATAGCTTGTTGGCCTGTTCGTGTCTTTTGCTCAGAAAGAGGGAAAACAAAATCTGGTCGAGGGTGTCCTCGTGATACTGTCTTAGGCGGTGCAGCGAGCCTGCCGTCTCGATGGTCCCGTCGATATCACCACGGTCTAGACAGCGCTCGATCTTCGACAGTGTAGACTCGAAGCGCTTCCAGGTAGACCCAACACCGATCTGGAAGAAGTAATCATTGAGTGCGCCGATGAAGTGCTGTGCGTCAACGCGGAACTTCTGAAAGATATTCCGCGTGTCTCCCGACAGAGAGCCCCGCGCCGTAGAATCACGTACAAGACCGTGGACGACAGAAACCATTCGTAACAAGCGGAGAAGGTGTTTAAACAAGCGGTCGTATTTGTGAAGTGATCGGGACGTGATGACACTTTCTAGAACCGTCGGCGGTGTGTATTGTAAACGCAAGAAATCCAATGCCTCAATTGCATTGGGGTCTTTGCATTTGACCAATTCTTCCCCTCTCAATTCACGAATTGCGAAGCTCAAGCCCCCCGGTAATTCCTTCTCCTTTGTTTCATGCTGCATACCCCGTGTCGAGGGCCGGTTTTCACTAGCCTCATGACATTCAGCAAGTAACCCCATGAGGACCAGGCGTAATTCCGAACTCGCCGGAGGCCAAGTATCACGATTTCCCAGACGCAGTCCGGTATGGACGCCGCTACGTGCTACACCGGGCTTTCGCTCTCCGCTTGCCATTTCCGGGTCAAAGAGGGCATGGGATAAACGTGAGGCAAATATGCCATCGCCCAAAAGCTGAAAACGCCACTGTATTCTGAGATGATACCGCAACTTATGCACTTTAAATAACAGATGCAAGCACGAGTAGTCGACAAGCCGTGCTTGCAGAGAAAGGGTCGGGGCAAGAGACAGATATAGAACCGATGCCAGCGGCGGGCCAAAAGCTGTCTCAGTGATATCAGAGGATTCTGGGTTGAGAAAGTCATGGTTAACAGCCTTAGAATAGAGACTGTCTGACTCCAAGGAAGAGCTGTTCCCAAGAAGCCCGGTCGAGTTCTTCGCGTCATCGAGGTCGATCAGTTCGAAATTATCCGTCAGACTAGGATCGGACTCGTTTCCGTCGAAAGCATCGTGGCCAATTCGAGTACCACGGCGCGATTTGGAAGTATCACCTCGATGATATCGGAGTATCTCCTGACGAAGTTGACGCTCATATTGACTGGCCTTGTTCTGGATTTGCTCAATGTCCGCCCAAGAAAACGCACACTCAAGCGCTGGAGGATCAGAGCTATCCACAACATCTTCCCTTGAAATGGGATGATTCGGTTGCTCCTGCTTGAGAAGCCGAAGAGCCTTTCCGGTTTCAAAAACGAGTCTTGCTTGGTCGGCGGGGACAGAAGACGGCATCATCTCTGGACGGTAGTAATATTCGGCTATTGGGGGTGCGATTCGTTGCACACCCAAGTCCTGGGAGTATTCCACTTCAATAAAGCTGTCCTTCATACTGCTCAGTTGAGTCGAGAGGGGCTTTTCGCTTCGAAGCCCGATCCAACTCTCCACCAGTGCCAGCCACGGCCGCGTGCACCGAGCAATAATGTCGTGCAATATGTCCGCCATCCAAGGAAGTCGCTGTACGTGGTTATCGCATTTGACAAGAAGAATGGAGATGATCTCGCTTTCGTATTTGGCCTTTTCAACTGCATCGACAATATCTGCCAAAGTGCCAACCAGCTCACCGCACCGCCGGAACAAGGCCTGAATTTGAATCAATGATGTTTCCGGACCGAGGTATGTCGACAGCCGTTTTTCAAGACCGTAAACTAATACAGAAGCAGCACCAGCCAGACTGGATAAAGCAGACGGCTGGTCCGGTACAGCTGGGTTTTGCCGAACAAATTTCCGGATCCTCTGCATGTCTGTCCCACACTGCAAGACATTTCCGATCAGACCATCTATTGCCGCAAGACTGACTCCTGATACGCGTATGTCTCGTATGCTTTTCTCGAAAGCCCTCTTTTGCTCATTGTAGTGGAAGAACATCGAGTTCCAACCGAGTCCAAGCCGAAACAACGCATGGAGGAAAACATCAGGCCGTACAAGACGTCCAGAATTTTCCAGCCCGGTGACCGATGCCTGATAGGCTAGTGCAGCATCAAACCCTCGGGCTCCAAATTCGCTCAGGTATGCCGAGGCAGGTTCCCGAAACCCGTGATCTAGGAACCCATCCCAAGACTGTAGTTTAGGCTTTGGTTCTGGCGTTTCGCGCAGAGTCTCGAGCGCCCAGATGTTTTCCAGTTCCGGAACGGAAGACTTCGTGTCATCGTCGCTTTCATCAGTCTTTTCTGCTTTCGCCTCGTCGTTGACGGTCTCGGGTGCGGCAACCGGGTCCGGGTCGACGGCATCGGATCCGAAGACATCGAGCTGGTAAAGGAGGGAGTCGTTTTTCTCGAATAAGTTGAGGGGATTTTCAAAAGGGCCCGTTGGAATATCTTATTCCATTGCACCTGTAAATAAAACTATTCAATTCCATTGAGAAAGGCCACCAACATACCAGGCAGTTCTTTGTCCCAGATCAGCGGTTCGAGGGGCGGCAGGGGCTGCAAGGGAAACCGGGAGGGCTTCCACAAATCCCCGATGTCGAAGGGGTCCTCGTGGTCATCTTCCAGATCCATTCTGGGCATGCTCCCAGGACACGGCGTTGTCAGTTCTTATCGGCTCCACGCGATGACTCGCGTCAACAGAATCTCGCTCAGCAGTGCGTCCGCTAGTCCGCATCGGGGCTAGGGCAGCGTGATGCGTGCACAGACCACCGCTTATTCGCCAAGGCTTCTGCTGCCGCGTGCTTGCAGTTCGCAGCAATAACGTTACTCCGTGCCTAAGGAAACCGACTCGGAGGACTCCGTGCCTGTCGCGTCGGACTCACGCGCTGAATTCGAGGCTCGATTCATCAACACTGCACACTCCATTGCTCGCACAACGGTTGCTGGGGTAGGAGGATTCACGCCGACCGCACAATGCCACCCAAGAAGAAGCCCAAGCTGTCGTCGCGCACTGCTTCGAGCACGCCGCAAACCGAGCCTGCGAAACCCCCCGGGAGCACAGCAGGTCCTGGAGAGGGTGCACAACGGCCTGACCTGGAGCGCGACCTGGTCAATGATCCGTGGACCGATGAGCAGGAGACCGCGTTGCTGAAAGGCATTGTGAGATGGAAACCCGTTGGTTCGTGTGCGGCAGCTTCCCGCCAGCTTGCGGTCTCACTGATGGTTGGTTGCTGAACAGGCATGCACAAACACTTTCGGATGCTGGCAATTTCGGAATACATGAAGAGCCAAGGATATGCGCAGGCGAACGAAGAACACACTCGCATACCGGGGATTTGGAAGAAGCTGGGGACGCTCTACAACCTCCCTGCGCTGGACGAAAGGGTCAGTTTCGTCGAGTGCTGCTGGGCCCTGTAGCTACATCTCTGACGCATGGAGGTCATACAGGAAGACTCGATTATCGCAGATGGATCTGATGAGTCGGAATATTGCCCATTCGAGTTGCCGGAAGACGAGTTCGGCGAATTGATGTTCTCGAGGCGGCTGGCCGCAGAGCGGTCTTCATCCCCCGCGACGTCTGGACACCCGGAGTCCCGACGAGGGAGTACAGTCGCAGACACAGATGGTAGGCCTGACCTGCTTCATCTCTGCAGCCAGTTATTATTTGCTGATTTGTTGCTCTGTGATTTAGAACCCAGATCGTCTCCAGCACCACCACGAGGTCGTCGAGGCAAAGCTGGCCGTCGAGGCAGAGCCACAAGGCTTCAGGTCGAGGTCGAGAACCCCAAAAAGCCGTCTTCCGATAGAGCCAGCGCAGCAAACGAAGACGAGGAGATGGAGGACGCGGGTGCGAACGAAGATGAGGGCGATGAGGAAGGCACAGATGGCGGGAAAGAGGACAGCGAAGAAGAAGAGGCAGAGGCAGAGGCAGCGAGCTCTCCTGCCATGCGAAACGCGAGAACGCAGAGCTCACGGTCCAAGAAGGGCCGTCCTGCGACTGGTCCTGGAAGACGCGGACGACGTCGCTAATCTTACTTTCTCCATCTCCCGTTGTTCTCACGACACTTTACGTTGATACGTCGAGGGACTTAGTTATCTACGGGGCTATGTCGTGGCCTTTTTTTTTCTTAACGTGTACGACTAGTGATGTACATATATTAGGGTTTTTCTTTTCTTTCCATAGCGTTCTTCAGAGGAAATTGTCATGACTCATTCTCCGGATTCAAGCAAAGTCCTCCGGACGTGGTCCCATTTCAAACTTCCCCTCCGAATATCCGCGAAATAGTCTAAGTACTACCTCCATGGAAAGGCTATGCCAACATAAAGTATTGAACTTATATCAGCAATAATACGGACGTCTAACTAACTACAAGCTGTAGATGGAGTTTTTCGTGGCTGCAACTGGTCCGTTGCAGGAGGCAGAAAGGTGGTTTCGTGACATAAGAGGTTAGGTAGGTGGGACGGGTGAAAGGCAAAAAAAAATAGTACAAGGCGGGATAGGTCGAGGGTCAAGAGCTTATTGCAAGCGCTTGATGATGGCCTCTGCGTATTCATGCGTCTTGGCAGTGCCACCAAGATCGCCGGTGAGGGACTATTCAGACAAAACACGTTAGCTGGATGAAACACTGCTAATTGGGACTCGTCGCCACTAGGGAACACTCACCTTGCCCTCCGCCAGGGTGTCGAAGGTAGCCTTCTGGATACGAGCAGCATGCTCGTTCAGACCCATGTGCTGCAGCATCATGATAGCGCTCAGCAGGAGCGCCGTCGGGTTGGCAAGACCCTTGCCGGCGATATCGGGAGCGGAGCCGTGGACGGCCTCGAAAATGGAGCACTCGTCACCAATGTTCCCGGAGGGGGTCAGACCCAAGCCACCGATGAGACCGGCGCACATATCGGACAGGATATCACCGTACAGGTTGGGCATGACCAGGACCTTGTCATTGTAGGGCGTGGGGTCGGTGACCATCTTGAGGCAGGTGTTGTCGAGAAGCTCATGGTCGAACTCGATGTCCGGGAATTCTTTGGCAACTTCGCGGGCGGTGTTCAGGAAGAGACCGTCGGACATCTTCATCGATGGTGGCCTTGTGCACAACACGGACCTTCTTCTTCTGGACAGCCCGGGCGTGCTGGAAGGCGAACCGCAGGACGCGCTCCGAGGCTTCCCGGGTAATGAGCTTGATGCTCTGGACAACACCATCCACCACCACGTGCTCAATTCCAGAGTACTCTCCCTCGGTGTTCTCACGGATGAGGACGGTGTCGACATTGTCGTAGGGAGTCTTGTAGCCGGCAATGGAGCGGCATGGACGCAGATTGGCAAAGAGGTTGAACGTCCGGCGAAGGGTCAGGTTGAGCGAAACGTGGCCTTTGCCGACAGGAGTCTATGGGAAACCGTAAGTCTGGACCCAACGCATTCTCTCTCGAAGCAAGAGCAACATACAGCCAGAGGACCCTTGAGGGCCACGTAGTTCCTCTGCACACTCTGAATGGCCTCGTCGGGGATAGCAGTCCGCCCATCTTTAATGATCGGAGTAACGTCTACTGGTTCCCATTTGATCGGCACCTAGCTGCTTCTCAGTCTTCTCGTCGCTTCAACCGGCTAAGAATTCGTTCCCAGCGCACCTGTGCTGCAGCGAAAATGTCCTTGACAGACTGGGAGATTTCAGGACCAATGCCGTCACCCTCAATTAGAGTAACCGTGTATTTTCCCTGTTTCCGATGTTGCATTTAGCTTGTGTCTTCTTGACCACGCGTCATTGTGGGTGTCATCACAGCGGAACGAGCGGGTGAAAGGAAAAAGTTGCGCGACGGGACAGCATACATCCGGACCCTTCTTCCCCTTGAATTTTGCGACCTTCTCTTCAGCAGCAGCAGCATAGCCACGGACCTAAGCATGAAACCATGTCAGAATCGAGCCATTGAGCTCTTTGGGACCTCAGTCACGAGAGGCGCACCTGTGAAAATGGCGATGCGTATCTGGGAGCGAGGCGGGCCCCCCGCAGGCATTGGCGGGAGGGCGCAACCAAGGCACGCACGGATATCATTGTGAAGAGAAGAGCCTCCAAGATCAAAGCTTCACGTCTATGAGCAATTAGGGAGGGGAGGGAAGAGGAGGAAAAAGAAGTGGTTAGGCACGCCGGGTGGACACTGGGTAGATTCGGCGTTGCCGTGCGTTTAGTTCCCTCCGAATGGGGCGCTCCCGACACCTGGTTACTTCCGCGTTTCGGAGCTTCTGCATCGGCTCCATGCAACGTCGAGATACGATTACTCGGATTCAAGTGCCGGTCCCCCCAAACCGGCAACAAGCTCCATATAGCATCCTGTATTGCTCCTGGTGATTCTGCGGCGCGTCATCCTGCAGGGCCATCTGGAACGCTGCTGGCGTTGCGCTGGAGCTCCCCTGCTTCCATTCCGATCCCCCTTGGCTTCTTGACACCTGCCATCAACGCAACCCACGCCTAGGCCTTCCACGATGGCAGAGGATATCGACGTCGCCAATCACTACGGTCTCCCGAGCGCTTATCCCGAGGAATGGCCAGCAGAGCTGGACGAAAGTGATGACTCCGACCATGAGTCGTTTGCTGCTGCCGCCGCCAAACGGCGATCGAAGAGATACTCCGCGCTGGAACGCGGACATAGCAGTCGCAAGAGCTTGGCCTCGGCGTCATATCGCGCGGGAGATAGTATGGCCTTGAAGGATGAGCCCGATCCCTTGGGCACGAGCGACAGCGTGATGAAGATACTCAAGCAACGAGGCCTGCCCGTGGATGACGATCCCCGCTTGCGAAGCCGTTTCCTCTTGTCTTCGACCACGTTTTCTCCGGCGCTGTTTCTGTCGCAAACCCACTCGTCTGCCTCCACTCAGTCTCTCCTTGAAGGTCTAGATTTCCTGTCGCGGTCGATCGACCAGAAGTCCGCCTCGTTGAAGGTGTTGGTTGAGGCCAATTTTGAACGCTTCGTACGGGCCAAGGCGACAATCGATAGCGTCTACACGGAGATGAGAAACCAGGGATCGGAGAAGAATGCATCGCGTCCTCGTTCGCGCCCTGCCAGTGGGCAATTCCGATACTCGTTGAATGGAGCTCCCAGTCCGTCGGCGACGGCAACAAATGAGGCTCCGAAAAAGACTGCCCTGACAAAGGAGAGTGAATACGGCGTGAAAGGAATTCGCGCACCGCTGGTCGAGGCTTCAGTAAAGGCCGAAGAGCTATGGGGTCCGGCTCTGGGTGGTCGCGATCGTGAGCAGGGACTGTACATGGTCGCGAATGCTGTCGACAGGAATCGCGCGGTCTACGAGATTGGCGGGAATCTTTCAAGAGCGATCAAACAGAGAGATTACGATTCTATTTTCGAGGAGTACCGACGAGCGAGGACTCTGGCGAATGAAGCGAGAGTCACAGCCGATCGTGCTGTCACCGAACAGAGACAGTTGACAGATGAAGAGGCTTATAATGTGTTGGTAACAGGACGCATGTGGGTTGATGTCGAACAACAGCTTGAAGCGTTCAAGCGAGATCTATGGCAACGTCTGAGCAATGTGCACACGTCCTCGCCATCCCTGACCGCTGCCGGGCCCGTTGAGGAGCACATGGAACTAATCGGGGCTCTCTTGGAACTTGGAGTGGACGATAATCCCGTGTGGGTCTGGCTCCAGAGCCGATACAACCTGCTCAAAACCAAGATCACCTCCTTCTGTGAGCGCTCCAAGGTAGAAATCGAGATCCTGAGGCGGCGACTCGCGGCGGGTGAGAAGCCTTCGCCCCAGGTTGTAACAACGTTTCTACGCCTATCGTCTCGCGAGGGGACAGAAACACAGGAAAGACTGGACACCGATCAAGTCGTGGAGCTCTGGGAATGCATTAATACCTATTTGACGAAACTTCTCTCCTTGCAGAACGGCCTTCTGGGCGAGGTCATCGAATTTTGGGAAACGGCTCACTCCTTTATTGACGGCAGCAAGCAGAAACTTTTGCCTGCTGGCTTCGAAGGGGAGAGTCGCAAGCACCACCGTCTATCTGATGATAGCGTCCGACAGTTAAAGGAGGGAGTTGTCGAGCTCGTAGACTTGATCCGCGAAAGTGTTCTCTCCTTGTTTACTGAGCCTCCGATCGAGGATATCTCCCTTCTGTCATCGCCGCTTCCCCCGCCTAGTCCCAGTACGCCCGTGGGCCACATTACTCCGACGGAATCTCGCTTCAAGCTGGACCCGAAGAATATACCTCCAGTCTCTCCGAAAAAGGGGGAGCCGTGGGAGGACTTTGCATTCTGGCCACCGTACTCCAATTCACTGAGCGGTGTTCATTACCTCAGTAAATTTCTAATTCTCGTGGGTACAGCCGCCAGTGAGATGGCGGCTCTGGGGCCCATATCAGCTGGGGGCAGTTCTTACGATCGCCTGAAGAACCTTGTCAGTGCCGCTCGGGAACGCTGTGTCCGCGTCGCATGTGCCGCATGGAACAAAGATGCGGAGAACTGTAAGATGTTGGAGGACTGGACGCGTGATCCGGAGAGACGAGATCTGACCAAAATGCCCGGGCTCTTCGTCGCCTTTGAAAGCGCCGTACTTGCAGGGATGCAGAAAATCCTCTATATCTCCGAGGCGATGAGCAAGTCGGGCGCCGTGGACGTGGTGACTCCGCCGCCTGCGAAACTGCTGCAGATGGTGCGGACACAGTTTGTGACCAGCGTCTACAAGGCCTTGAGTGGCCTGGTTGAGAACGCGGAACGTCCGATGAAGCCTGAGGAGGATGATGAATGGATTCTTGTAGGACCTGCGGTGTCAGTCAAGAGCGTCGATGCAACTTCAGCAATGATAGCAGCCGACGGTGTTGATGCCAAGAATAGGGTATGTGTGCCATGATCAGTGATCTCAGAAGGCCCTGTCGCTAACTATATGTAGAACATTCGAATGCTCCTTACGTTGTCGAACCTCAAGGCGCTTCAGAATGACTTTGTTCCTCAGCTGGTGTCGAATTTCGAGACTTCGTTCTCCGTGAAATTGACCGAGGAATCGAAAACCATTCGAGACGTCCTCAGCCAGATTGAGGCGCGGCTCTTTCAATCCTACACGAAACCGACGGTCGCGTCTTTGGATTCTACGATTCAAAGTGGCATCAAGGCACCCGATTGGGTTCCATCCACGAATCGTCCAGATCAGGTCCGACCATATGTCTACACGACAATGCTCACGCTGGTGCTTGTTCATACCGAGATATCCACCACCATCCCAGTGACGTCTTCCTCTCAGAATCCAGGCGCGCCGTCGACAACAAACCCTCTGTTGACCAGCGTTCTCACCCATCTTGTTACCCAAATCTCTTCGTCCCTGCTCTCCGCGTTCCAGTCACGGCCCAAGTATTCCTTGCCCGCCCTGATGCAAGCTACCTTGGACACCGAATTCATCGCGCAGACCATGTCACAGTACGTGACAGAGGAAGCCTCGTCGATCCAGAGCCAGATCTACCTGGAGCTGGACCGACGAACCAACAACGAGGCGCGGGCCAAGCTGCAAGCCGAGCTCGGAGAGATGAGAGGCATCCTGAAGCGATTGCGCGAAAGGACCAAGGGCGAATTTGCGTGCTTCCGGAAAGTAAGATCGGGGGCTAGTGGAAAGCCATCTACATCTTCATGAGAAGACATCTTTTGCCTTGATTGTATTTCACGTCTCTCTCTGCCATTAGGGAGAGGAATCTTGTATATACATACATCCACCCATCACTGGCTTTTGGGACCTGCAGGGAAATTGAATATTTGGAAGGGTATCATGACAATAACACACAGTCCGAAGGAACGAAAATAATGTAGAACGAGGAAATAATAATAGTAACAGTCTATCTATGCTTGACCAACCATACGCTGCACCTTGCTAAGGAGCACCTTGCTCTCCCGGCTCAGGTGCTTCCTCCCAAATCGATCCGGTCTTTTGGCCCGGGCCATGGCCTCGCGCTCCTTGGCCTTCAATTCCTTCTCCTTGCGACGAGCTTCGCGTTCCTGCCTTTTCTTCTCGGCGATCGCCATCTCCTTGGCGAACGCGGATGGTTTCTGACGTCGTTTGCGACGTTCCCGTCCCTGGTCATTATTACTATTGTTATTGTTATCATTGGGATTGTCCTTCGTAGCTTTTTGTCTGGGTTCTTGGGATAGCGTATTCAGCATCGCTTGTCGCTCGGGATGCATTTCCATGCTGGCAGGCTCCTTCTCCTCATGATGATTGTCGTTATTACTGCTGCTGTCGTTATTCTCTTTGCTGTCTGAATTTTGCTCAACGTAGGAGTAATAGCTGGGTCTGGCCGGGGCGTTTGCCAGCTCCTGGGCCTTGATCTTCGCGTAGACCTTTTTGACTTTGGCTTTGTGGATCAGGTCTCTCTTGATTTTTTGGACTGGACGCGAGAGAGAAAAGAGCGGTCAGGACGGAATACACCTTCGCTGCGACGGCAGAGAGAGCAGATACAAACCTTTCCGACGATAGGTGCCATCCGGCAGATTGGCGGGGCCAACTTGGAAGCCCTTCTTCTTTTGCTTTTTCGCTGGGGGTTCGGAGGACTTGGTTTCATGGGCGTCGTCGCCGTCTCGAGGCCGCTTGGGGGCCATGGTTGGTGGCGGCCGTTCTGTATTTTTGCTTCTTTTTTTTAAAGGATTTTGGATTTTCCGGGCGATAATTGACCGTCCAGCAGGTTGGGATCGTTTTCAGCAGGTGTCACGAGGGCGTCGCTGCTAGCTAGGTGAAGAGAGGAAAAGAGAAAAAAATATCGATAGCTCCGACAGATAAGCTCCACTGGCCTGGACGCGCGACAGCAGCAATAGATCTTGCCAAGGAGCTATTCTGCGAATTTGATCTGACAGGGGCAGTGACTGGCCACTCAGTAATTTGCGCAGCTCAAGGCGTTCCGACGAGGTCAGTGAGGCAACTGAATCATTTGCTCGGCCGTGATGCTCCGGACGATGATCGACTTGGCGGCGGGGACAAATGACGTGCACGCCCGTGATCAAGGCCGCCGGAGGGGACGTCGGCCTGCCTGGCGGAGGACAAGCATGCGCATCCTCCCTCCCAGTCCACTTCTGCTGCTTTGCTCTGCTATTCATCTTGGCTGCTGTTGCTGCGCTTTCCAACCGTCGAATTACACCACTTCCTGGACGGCCATCTACAGATCCCCTCCTCCGTTCGATCCCGTTCGCTCTCCCGCCACTCCGGCCGTGCCACTTCACACTTTGCTCGTTCCTTTCGTCACTGGCCTCGGATTGCCACGTCGCTGCCCCCTTCAAATGCTGAATTTCCCTTGCTGAACATCCCGCTCTCATGATTTCGCACTGCAGTCCATCATGCCCATCTTCCAGGACCCAGATCGGGTGCTTTCATCCCGCCAGCCCTGGCTCGAAGAGGAGCCCAGCAGCGGTGACGATGACGACCGGGAGTCATCTCTATCACGAAATTGGAAGGAAACAGAGACGATGGACGTGGATATGAGTGGCACTTCTCCGGCAGATCGCGAGACGAGCAACTACAGTCCGTCTCATCGGCAGACCAGTGACCGTGGGGAGCTCATTCAGTCTATCAAGCGGGGGGAGAACCCAACTTGGGTTCCAAATCGATCGGTAAGTTGTTATATACTACATCTCTCTCCTTTTAACACGATTCCACCGAAGTCACTGGGACGTCTTCTCGGGAAAAGAGAAGATGTTCCGTGCCAAAGTATCATGCCTACAAGGTCCTCGACTATCAATCGAATTCACTCTGGCTATTGTCTCAAAAGTTGCTATTTGTTCTGCCATGGCCTATTGCTGATTTGTCCAATAGCTAGGAGGCTATGTCGCCAATCACCGTCGTTCCTCTCAATCATGGGTCCAAGCACTGCAAAAATCGGAGAATTCTCCGCCACAAGACCATGAAGCTGATTTGAAGGCTGAGAAGAAAGAACCCTTAGCCTCCGCGGCAGAGATTGAGCGTCCGCGGTCCGCTCTCCATTCAGGAGACTTCAGAGAGGGCTCATCTCACTCAGACAGTCGAGACACATCCCATCGAGTCTTTGACAGTCAGCACGAGCCTCCAGATTTCAGACGCTTCGGCTCCTCGCCCACGACGCCATGGTATAACCATTCTTTCTCATCTCCTTATTCCATCAAAGGAATCGAGACAAGCCCACTAGCCGGACAATCCGTTGTGCCAGTGTCCCGGTCGCGAGCACCTTCCATGGGGTCATTTTCGTCCAGCTATGTTCTCAAAGCGCCTACGAGTCCGCTCGTCCATCAAGCGAACAACACGGACCTCGATTTCTCGCCCAAGGTTGACAAGATGGATCTCTCGACCAGTCCGGAGAAAAGTAATCGTCGTCGAACCTTGCCCCCAGAGACCTTCCGGCAGTTACAGGGCTCCCCGCCGAGTCACTCTCGAGGTATGACCTTGAGTCGGTCGTACGCATCAGGAAGGCGAGATGATGCTTTCCATTACCAAGCTCATCAGCCACGGAGGTCGTTGACGTCGACGTACAGCCTCCAATTGGCGTCTTCCCCTCAAACGCCGATTCGGCCCCGGTGGCCTTCATTTGCGTCGGATCTATCTCCGCTGCTCCATGCTCCGATGGTTGGCTCCTACGAAGAATCCATTCTCCGTGGCAGAATGTCAACCACACCCTCAAAGCCACTCGATTTCACCGCACAGATCGGCGTCCTGGGCAAGGGGAAGTGTAAACCAAACTTGAGGTGCCCGCCTCATGTTACCGTGCCCTTTCCTGCTGTCTTCTACAGCTATCCGACCTCAGGGAACGGCCGATCTATTTCTGATGACAGCCCTAGCCCTTATGTGGGCTTGATTGACCTGGAGAACTCACTCCCACCGGATGTTTCGAGCGAGGAACGACGCCGTCAGCGGCAGAGCCCGCAAGATGATCGTCTCGATGCTAGCTCGGATGATCCAGCATATCTGCATGCCAGACCCACCGGATCCAATGACCATCGCAAGCGCGAAAAGAAGTCAAGTCGGACAGATTCACCGAAGGCTCCCCCGGGGGGTTGCTACCGAATCCCCCAGAAGGGTCAATTGCAGATTGTGATTAAAAATCCAAACAAGACCGCTGTTAAGCTTTTCCTGGTTCCCTACGACCTCGAAGGCATGGAGCCAGGGACAAAAACGTTCATCCGGCAGAGGAGTTATTCGGCGGGCCCGATCATCGATATGCCGTTGTCGGCGCGAAAGAATCTGGGCACGGACCGCCCCGAAGCGTCGTTGAACGCGTCCGAGGATCCCAAGGACAAACCGGTTCTGAGGTATTTGATACATTTGAACATCTGCTGTCCGGCCAAAGGCCGCTTCTACCTCTATTCGACCATCCGGGTCGTCTTTGCCAACCGGGTTCCCGATGGCAAGGAGAAGCTCCGCAACGAGATTCAGTATCCCGAACCGCGGTACAGCCCTTATAAACCGACGAAGGAGACATCCAGCAGCAGTTCTGCATCCCGGTCGGCGCTCGAAAAGGCATTTCGTAGACGCAGCGGAGGACTCGGCTTCCCTGGAAGTAACCCTCTCGGAGACACCATGACCCATGTGCCGTCTCCGTATCCTCACCATTTTCCGTCTAGCTCCTCCGCCTCCAAGATGGCGGCAATTCCTTTTCCGCTGTCGTCTGGATCGAGTGAAAAAGGAACATCTGCCCTCGAAGACCATAGTTCTGCAAAGGCTGGGGAGCCCTGGCGGAAGGAAAACACCCCGCTGTCTGAAGCATCTCATCCGGAAATTCCTCACTCGGAAAGGACCGGGGAGCTGTACAGCAAACTCAGCAAAGGAGATGCAGGCTACGGTGGAGGCTATCCATTCGGGTCTGCGTCTAGCGGTTTCGAGACAGGAGGAGGAGAAAGCTTGCTGGCCAAGAAATTGAAGGATTGGACATGCAAAAACAAGGACGTATAGTCTAGCATGGACGATTTGGTCATCATCGACTTCTTTTTTTTTCTCTCTGTTCAATGTACCAACGATCTACGGCTGGAGTTTGGGTGGGAACTTTTGCTTTTTTTTTGTTGCAATTCGAAAACGAACGAACGTGTTATATACATAGGCGTGCATGCAAACGAATGCTGGGTCATCGTCGAAATCTATCCATCGGTCCGTCTGTCTATCCTCCCGGGTGGAGTATCGATCGTATCAGTCAGTGAGTGGATTTGGGTTAACGCAAGGCAAGGCAAGGCAAGGCACGGCGCAAAGGATAGCTAACTCTCACATACATAACGTATGGCATACATATATGCATATCCCCCTCAGGTTTTTCTTTTGCTTTTTTTTTCCTTTTTGGCTCGCTGTCCATATATTTGAGTTTTCGGGGCGGGAAAATAAATTAAATTAAATTAGCTAACAGCCATTTACCTACCTATCTAGCTATCTAGCTACCTACTGAACATATTTGGATATAGATACGTATGTATCATCTGTCTGTCTATTTGTCTGTCTGTCTGTCTGTATGTATGTATGATGATGTCAACCTAGCTTAACACTTAGCTATTTATCATTTTTTTATCATCTTTTCTTTCTTCATTGTCATGCTACCGAAGTAATATAATGATGAATTTGGAAAAGAAAAGAATAATATATATAAGAGAATTATGAACTGATACCTGCCTACCCGGTAGGAGATGTACAGTGCCTATGTTAATTTATAGACAACCAGATAGATATATATACGAAGTAGATAGGTTGTTTATTTTTTTCCTGTTATAGCTACAGGTAACTACAGACAGACGGAAAATTTAGATTTAGGGTTATCTTTTAAAGAAGACTAAACCAAACCAAATCAAAAATCAGACAGGCAGGACCTATCTGACAAGATATACAAAGAAAAAAATTTTTTTCTAATCAAGGAGCATTGGCTGCATTGGCTGAAAAAAAAAGATGGCTATTAACCAGCATGCTCGACGATCTCACTGACCAATACACCATCCTTGACGTAGCTCTTGATCTGCTCAGGGACAGGGCACTCCTTGGTGTCCTCGTCCGTGCCCTCCTTCGGCGGGAGCATAATGTTCACGCCCGTGCATTTGCTGGTGAAGGTTTCCAGACCCATGCTCTGCTGGGACAGATACACGGTTGCGCCGTCCACCTGGTCCAGCACCAGGGTCGGGACCACGCCGTCGATCTGCAGCGCGAACTTGGGCGACTTGATCACCTCCAGACTGCTGACCAGGGAGTCGACAATGATCGACAGCCCGTTGCAGTTGTCGATCGAGATGGCGTTGGCCTTGCCGATCACCTTGACGATCGTCTTGTTGCACCGCGAGATCAGAATCGATTGGTTCTGCTGCGCCTGTATCTCGACGATCTCGCTCGAATTGTCATAGTTCTCGACCAGCCACTTGTTGCCTTCCAGATCCTTCCGCCCAGGCTTCTTCACCCGCATGCTCTCAGGCTTGGGCTTCTTGCCCGGAGCAGGCGATTTCCCACGAGAGGTCGGCGACGAAAGACCATTTGGACGATCGGGCACCGTTGAACCTGCGCGAAGACTGGGGTTCTTGTGTGTCATCTCGGATTTGTCGACCTTGCGGAGGCCGGAGGTGATAGCATCCCCCTGGTTTATTTCCGCAAAGACCGCAGACATGTCCGGCGCACCCCCCTTGGAAGCCGACGGCGTGTCTGCAGGTGGGGGTGGAGGAGGCGGCGGCGGCGGCGGTGGTGGTGCAGCTCCTGCCGGACCTGGGGATGGCGCCGCTGCCTTGGAGGAAGAGGGCTCGGATTTAACCTGCTCCAGGGCTTCCAGAGCATCGGTGCCGCTCTGGTTGTTCCACGTCAAGCCTTTCGGGTAGTGTTTGCCGAGATACGCCGCCAAAGACTTGAAGACGCGGTAGTAAGCCTGAATATATTGGACGTGCGCAGGATCCCTGAGGTGCTGTCAGCAACAGGAATCGGAACACACAGTTAAATCGCTGAGTGCATACTTCTCCTTATACTCTTTCAGCACCTTGTTCCCGTAATATTCAATACCTGCCACCATGTCATTCACAAAGGTCGCCGGCTTTGATTCAAAAAACCATCCCAGAGCGACAATTCCTTCTGCAACGGCGCTCAGGTGGTTAAAGAGCGGGGATGCCCGGTTCGATTCACGGAGATTATTGATCGTATCCGACGCCTTGTGGAGCTCTGTCATAAGCTCTGGTGGCAGGGGTTCCGGCTTCTTAGCTTTCGTTGTGACATAGATGAAGGTCCGTTCGGCTTTAAACGCCTCAAGGACTGCTTTGGCCTAGCTCCCAATCAGTTCCTGCAAAACGCTACCGGGAGCAATAAAAATGTTCAGAAATCAAAGGATCGACGATACCTGTTCCGCAACCAGGTCTCCAACGTTTTGAGCATCGTCCACAAATTTCTGTACATCGCCCTTAATCAAGGCGTCGAAATCCTCAATTTGTGGAGGAACTGGATCGGCGGCTGGAGCTGGAGGCGCAGCGGGGGCCGGCTTTAAAGGTTCTGGCGCTACGACCTGAGGAGGAGCTGGGGCATTATTATTGGCATGGTTGACAGAATTGGCTCCTTCGAGGGAGGCTGCCATGTCCTCCAGACGGGATGTCGCGGCCTCAAGCCTATCCGTACGTTAGTCATGAGACATATACAATAGCTGCAGAGTGCGAATTCTCTTCAAGAAGAAGCTCGTCAGAATTTCTATTTGATTCATACTTACCGCTTCATGAGGGTGGCCAAATTATGCATCTGGTTGCCGGTCGCCATTTTGGTAGCCAGGCTGGCGTCGCCGCCTTTCAGGGGACAAACTCAGGGATCAGGCAGCTGGAAGAAGGGGTGCTAATGAAAAGAGAGATCTGTGAATTCCAGGCACAGCGAGCGCAGTCAAGAACCTCCAGAGGTGCTTGACCTGCCCAGTGAACCTGTTGCAAGGAGATGCAAGAGGAGGATGGATTGTTTAAGGCAGAAACGGCCAGCTGGGACTGCCCGAACGGAGCTTGGTCGTCGATGCGGCAGAACGGGCTTCCGCCTTCGAGTCGGAGAACATCCCCTCGATAAGCATGCAGAATGACGTGGGGCATATCGCTCTATGTCGAAAATTCCCAAGTAAGATTATCTTTTCTTTTTCTCTCACGCCCTCTCTCGGTTATGGCAATCTCTTTGAGAGAAAGCAATTGAGATAGTACAACCTCTTCCCAATCTCTACTCCTCACTTGTCCCGCCATGGCAGACTCCGAGTCCGCTATCAATCGGCCCGGAAATGGGGTTGATTTCTGCACACTGGGAATGTTCATTCTGGGTAAGATACAGAATTTATCTGCGCCATTGCGTCCTGCTTAGTCTCGTACATGTACCTGACCGTTAAATTTAGATGACATCGAGTTCGAGGGTCCGACTCCCCCGGTCTATGGCATCCTAGGAGGGGCAGCGTCATACGCGGTCATCGGGGCACGGATGGTAGCTGGGAAAGAGCACGGCAAGGCTATAAGCTGGATCCTCGATGTGGGCTCTGATTTCCCCCAAGGCATGCTGGACGTTATCCATTCATGGGGCACCGGCTGCGTCATTCGCGAAGACAAGAGCAGATTGACTACGAGGGCATGGAATGGCTACGGCCCCAACGAGAAGCGAGGTCGGTAGAATTCCGCTTGAGCAAGCAGGTTGCTGACCAAAAAAAGACTTCAAGTATCTGACACCAAAGTTGCGTCTGGAGCCATACATGCTCTCGGATGCGCAGGTGTTTTCCAGGACATTCCACATGGTCTGTTCAGCCGAGCGCTGCATCCATATCGTGGAAGAAATTCTGCGAAGGAGACAAGAACTACAGCAGAAAGGCGACGTACCCCCGTTGCGGTCTGGAAGACCAATCTTCGTCTGGGAGCCTGTTCCCGACCGCTGTACACCGGAGGAGCAAGACAAGTTCTTCGCCGCCAGCCGTATGGTCGATGTGGTGAGCCCTAACGAACTCGAGTTAGGAATGATGTTTGGTCGTCAGGGATGGAAAGAGACTCGTGTCGAAGATCAAGAGTTGGTCAAAACCATCCTACAATCTGGTATTGGCCCGGAAGGAAATGGAGTGCTAGTCATCAGAGCGGGGAAAGACGGAAGCTACTCCTACTCCAGGAATCATAAAGGACTCTGGCTGCCAGCGTATCACCAGCCCAACCCGGATCAGCGCTCGCCAGTAGTCGATCCCACTGGGGCGGGAAACTCGTTTCTGGGAGCGCTGGCCCAGGGCATGGTAAGCGAAGGCCGGGAGCCGATTCAAGTCATCGAGTCCGTCCTGGAGTCGTCAGATACATGGAAACAAATAATACACACGTGGGGGAACAATGGACAAGTTCCTAAGGCCTTGATATGCGCGACAACAGCGGCCGGGTTTGTTGTGGAACAGATCGGGGTGCCTAGCTTGACAAGAGGAGAAGGTGAAAAGGAACTTTGGAACGGAACCGAGTTCACAGAGCGACTTCGTATCTATACACAGCGACTATGTAGAACGCTTGAAGAGTCTCCACAGACACATGACTGGCTGATTGGCTGATCAAACAATCAAACGATCGATTGATCGAGGCCATCTATTCTTTTCAGGCCGTACCCCAGCACGGCCTTCCAATAGTATATTCAAGGCACTGTCCTTCGAATCTCTCCGCAACCCGCTGCCTTCTCAATTTCCATCTATGACTCGTTCTTTGCCGCACTCTGTCTCTCGTACTCGATTATCTGCTTGCTCCAGCTAGAGAGTAGCAAATGTTAGCGTAGCGTCGCATGGGCGGAGGGAGTCCTGGTGAGCGACTAACTATCGACTGGGAAAGAATCTGCCGGGCTCGGGCATCCTGTCGCGATGCTCACGCTCCGCACTGATGCTCCAGGTCACAGCGGCGATTCCGAGAATGGCTGCGCCCATGATAGCAGTGTTGACTTTCCAGTTGGCTGGCTGAGCGTACCAGCCTCCGGCCGGAGACCAGACTTCTTTGGGGTAACTGCGGCGGGCTCAGTCAGTTCTCAAGTCGCCAATTGACATGCTGCTGGACGGGACAGCCTCGGGGAAACCACGTACGGGATCTTGCCGCCTCCACCCATCTTGAAGAAAGGAATTGGATGACTTGCACGCTGTATCGACGACGGAAGACGAGGGCAGGTGTGCAGCATGGAAGTCGAGCCGACGGGACAGCCCCGGCCCGTGACTCGCCGCTAGCACCCAAACGGCTTAGCGCACTTTCTCACACGACAGCACAGGCCGCAGATCCCGTGACTTCCAGCGAAGCTTGATATTTTCCTCCGAAAGAATACGGCGAAGGCCTCGAGGTTTGTATGGAGTCTTCCTTTCGACCACCCCAATCCTTCCACCACCACGTCCTGGGATCTCCTCTCTATTGCGTTGCTTCCCTCCTGCTGCTAGGTTCCCGTCAAGGCGTGCAGGACCCCAGATGAAACGATTGCAGCTCCAACGATGGAGCGGCTCGGTCCTGTCGCCGCGGGCCAGACCGGCTGGCCGTCTACAGCAGCAATTCTACACTGGACTGCGCCTCCAGTCATCAGCATCCCCTGCTCTCCGAGTTGAAGAAGATCAATTGGTTGAAGAGGCGTTGCCAGCCTCGCAACCTCCGCCGCAACCACGGTCGCGACTGCAATATCCCTCTCCTCCTGTGGAAGCCGCCCGCGAATCCGCAAAATTGGCAGCTCTACATGCTCGACTCTACCTCCCGAAACGATTACCTATCGAGACCCTGGCACGGACGCTCGTTGATGCTTCGGCCGATCCGAACCCCAATTTCAACAATGAATCGCTCGCCACGCTGGGCTATGACCTCCTCACCTACTACGCCTCCGAACACCTCCTCTGCACCTACCCTCGCCTGCCCATGACCGTGTTGTTCGCCGCGATGTATGCGTATGTGGGCCCAAAGACTCTTGCGGCCATGACAAGAGAATGGGGTGTGGAATTCGCTGCCGTGCCTGGTGGTGAGGTGGATCCAGGCTTGCTCCAGTTCAAGCGAGTCACGCCTGGGGAAGACGTGATGCCCGACCCATCAACCACCACGCGGCCACGCGAGCACGTGTGGCGGAAGTCGATCTCATCCAGCATTGTCTACGACGATGAATTTGGCGAGGCAGCCAAGAAAGCGGTGAACCCCAAGAAACTCCCTGACAAGCTCCCGGATCCCGAGAGCATCAAGGGCGTGACTGCCGAACAGGCCAGCGCTACTTTTGTTCGGGCGTTGATGGGTGCCATCTACCTGCATGCCGGCCGTCCAGCGGCCAAGCGCTTCTTCAAGGAGCACTTCCTATCACGACACCTCGATATCTCCAAGTTGTTCAAGTTTGTGCAGCCGACGCGCGATCTGAGCAAACTCTGCAAACGCGAGGGCTTTGAGCCACCGGTGGCCAAGATCATCAGCGAGACGGGTCGACTGAGCCGGCATCCCGTCTTTGTGGTCGGCATTTTCTCGGGCAAGGATAAGTTGGGTGAAGGGGCCGGTGCCAGTCTGGCTGAGGCGCGGAGCCGGGCGGCGGCTGCGGCGCTGAAAGGCTGGTACCTGTACAGCCCGCTGGATGTGCGGGTGCCCAGCTCGATGGAGGAGGAAGGGGCCAAGCCATGGAAGCCGGTGTATGTGGATCTGGGAGAAGTGATTGTGTAGATTATCTCATCTAAAGCCGCGGGGTTCCTCTTCTCTTTCTTAATTTGTTACCCCCTCTCTTCGTCAATGTCTTATTATGGTGCCAATGGTTGAGAAATGGCGCTATACATTTATATTTTGTTACATTTCTTTCAATGTCTTTGTGCTCTCTATCTCTCTCTCTTGGAGTGTGTTCACTTTGGGGACCGAAAGGAAACGGACTTCACCATACCATGCCAAAACCATGTACTGTACAGTATGTTACTCGGGACAGACAAAATGAAATTATTAAAATAGTGCCACATGCTCTTTCAGGTATAGACAGACATTGATATCTCATTACGTGCATATGCTTAAGGACCAGCTACATATTTTCACTGCTAGGACTGCAGCCGCTGGATTTCGTTACCCTCGTCTAGATACCTACCGTATTCTTCCCACAGCTCCAAAACGTCTGCTCCGAAAAGCCCCTTCCAGAAACTGATCCGCTGCTGGTCTTTATCATCACCACCCTCTTCCCCAGTGTAACCCGTCCGCAAGAGACGATCGTTCAGCAGCCCAATGGCACCCCGTCCGATGCGGACGTCTTCGAGCCACGCGAGAAAGTACGCCGTGTGCTGGTACCCTTGGTCCCATCGCGATGCACGGTCCTTGGCTGACGACGGTCGTTTCCAGTGCGGGGGCTCCAGGTCCGCTTTCAGACGGACAAAGTCCGCAATGCCCTCGATGAGGCCTCCTGGGGGATGTGGAGCCGCAGTGCCCTTTGGAGCCGTGTGCTGATAGCAATGGACGAGCTCGTGGGTGAGCACCCCCGTCAACTCTTTCACCGGATCCGGATTCCCGCGGCAGGTGCTGTGGATGTAGGACAGGGAGAAGTGAATCTCCTTGTGATCGTCATCGAGCTCTGTTCCTGTCGTATACGCTACGCCCTCAAAGTCGCGCAGCACGAGCGTCACAGACCGGGTGGGCGGCACGGTGGGGGTAAAAGGAGACAGTGGGGTATTCGTCACTGGCTTGGAAACGGCTGTGGAAGTGTAGAGATGCTCGATGATTGCGGCCAGCGCGGTATCCAGCACGGATTCGACATTGGGGAGCAGGGAGAGAAAGGCGCTCGAGGCCGGATGGCGGAGATCCTGAACATGCAGGCGCAGTTTGGGATGTGGCAGCGTAGCCGACTCTCCTGCCTTTGTCGTTGGGCTGTTGGATGGAGAAGACTGTCTTTCGTCATTTCTGTCATGTTGCGGCTGATCCTGTTGCCCAGCTGGGCAATCTTGTCCCTGCTGATGAGGGCTTTGCCCGTGGATCGAGGGGATCGAAGATGGGGCAGCAGGGGAGGAGGTCATTGTGTGACAAGCACTGTGCCAATGACGTAGATGGTTTAGGTGTTTTATATAAACTTGGAATAGTAAATAGAGGACAGTCCTCGAACAGCTATAGACTTCGCTTCAATGCCCTGTCTTTTTGGCGACTATCTGTGAGAAAATGACATTATATTACAGGCGATTCCGCTAATAGAATAATTGGCCAACCTGGCTGATTATTGACTGACGCCTCCTGCATCACTGATTGATCGAGGATGGGCAGGAATTGTGATAAGTGCCAGCGTCGGCAGGGATCCACAAGGCTGCAGGATCGTATCGTGCACTGTCCTCGCTCTGTTGCATGGGAAACCAGCACTAAAAGACATGGGCCGAACTGACGGGACGAAATAATTTCTTGACATCACACCCATAAACCTACCAGAGACGATGCACCGTGAATGACGCTTCAGCCGAGATAGCGAAACAGCCTTTTGGGTTCGTATCTGCCAGTCTGGCGGTTGGAGGGAAGGGAATCCACGGGCCGCTTCTCCAGGCGTTCGTTGGGCAGACAAAGCCAATTTGCCAATTGCCAGAACCATCCGCAGCATCAACAAACACTGACCAGCATCATCAACACCGCGCTGTCTTTCCTCGCTGCCATCATCGCCGTCTCTGACTGCGACATCCATTGCCATCCATCCTGATCACAAGACAGCAGAGCATCCCACTGTCGCCCGTTGCCATTGCGTCAGCGTGGAGGTGCCATCGTTGCGGCGTCTAACCACCAACGCTAATTGCTGTGATCCATCCGCTGTCGTCCACTTTCTCTCCGCCTGCGACTCCTGACAAAACCTCTCCTCCTCCGCGTGCCTTTTGTGCGCTCTGCGACTGCCTGCCAGCAACCCCCTTCTCTCGGCAGCTTCCTTCTCAGCGGGCCTGCTCCTTCTCCATCCTGCACCTTCGTGATACCCCTGGTAAGTGCAACCCTCCGTCTTCATGCGTCACCAAGCCCTCTGCGGTGCGGTTTCTATGCCATGGGAAGCAGCACCACGGTTTCCCCTCTTGATCTGGAGGATGAGGACATTGTTTACCCAGCTCAAATGCTGGATCTCTGCGTCTGTTTGTTGTTATTTACCTCTTACTCCTGCATCTCACACTTGTATCGTACAACTTGCATCCTCTCAAATCCGTCTCAAAGTTCTCATAGTTTCACACTAACACCTTCATCATGTCTAACAGTTCCTTGACCCCGCTCGAGTTCGCCCTCCTGGTCTGCAGCGCTGCCCTCTCGATTGAGCCTCTGAGGTTTCTTACTACCTTTTCGACCATCATCACCAGCTACATCATCGCCCATGTGTGTCTCAGTGCGCTGACACCCGCGCCTACTACTGTTACTCCTGCTCCTGCTGCTCCTGCTCCCGTCCCTGCTCCTGCTCCTGTTCCGGCTCCTGCTCTTACTCCTACTCCCGCTCCCGCTTGTGCTCCCACTCGTCCTCGTCCTCCTGCTCCTGTTCTTCCTCCTACTCCTGCTCGTACTCCTACTCCCGATCCTGCTCCTACGATGGAGTCCAAAGCGACGGACCTCTTGGCCGTCCTGAAGAACGCCAATCTCTCGATCGATTCCAAAGTCGCATCTCTCACGAGTATCAAATCCGACATCAAACAAAAGAATGTCCCCGAAGGAGCCATAGCACCAATCTTTGAAAGTCTGCGCCTGGCCATCGGCGCACAGCATTCGTCTCTCTCTGCCGCTGGCTTTTCCGCCCTCGGCCACCTTCTTAAGCGGCTTTACATTCAAGAACACCACCATGCTGTTTCTGTCCACGCGCGCCAGCTCTATTCACTGTTGCTAGAGCGTCTGGGAGACCACAAGGAGCGTGTTCGCTCCCAGGCCGCACAGGCCTTTACCGACCTCTGGCCAGCCTCTTCGGCAGAAGTCGAGCATCATGTTCTGGAAGTGGCCTTAGTGGGCAAGAACCCGCGAGCCAAAGAGATGAGCATGCTTTGGCTGTCTAATGTGCGAAGACCTTCCTTTCCCCATCGCTGAAGTAATCAACTGACAGATGCCGCTGGTAGATGACTAAAGAACACGGTCTTCTCTTCCGTGCGTATGTGCCTAGTCTGGTCGCATGTCTCGAAGATGCCGACAGCGGCGTTCGGGAGACGGCCAAGTCAACTGTCATTGAGCTATTCCAGTATGCGTCACCTATTTCTTATCGCACTGCGCTTATTAATGCCTAAAAACTAGAAATGCCCCGTCGCGAGCGAAATCCGATCTCAAGAAACAACTTGCCCTCCATAATGTGAGGAAGTCCATTGCTACCGTTATTCTTTCCAGTCTTGGTCTTGCCGACCATGATATGTCATCGACGCTGTCCAGCTCTCGATCAGAGACCCGTCGCCCGGCGAGCAGCCTCTCTCACCACCGCGTTCGGGATGATCCCCCTCGTCCCAATTCTGTCCTTTCCTCGCGCTCGCAAGGTCATGGTGAAGGAAAAGATGGTATTCCCCACCTTTATTTTAACTATTCTTGTTTACATGAGCTAAATCTTTGTTTTTTTTTTTCGCAGACTCTGAACAGCCAAAACGACCAGGAACGTCCAAGGGCGAACCAGGACACCCTGGCGGGCTGTCTCACAGTGACAGTGTCGACTCTCTCGCCGCTACTGCTGCTGAAACGGCAGAAGGTGAGAAGATCGAACCTTTATATGTGAACTCGAACCGTGAGATCGACGAGATGGTGCGAAACATGCTCCCCCATTTCGAAGGAAGGGAGACGGAGCAGAACTGGATTCACCGTGACAAGTCAATCTTGACCCTGCGGAGACTCACCCGCGGCAATGCACCCCAGGAATACTCGCAGCATTATATCGCTGGGATTAAGAGTCTGCTTGATGGTATCCTGAAAGTTGTCAACTCTTTGCGAACTACCCTCTCCACCAGTGGCTGTCTCTTGATCCAGGACATAGCCAGAACCTGTGGACCGGCGATCGATAATATGGTGGAAATCCTTATGCAGAATCTGATCAAACTCTGCGCTGGAATGAAGAAGATCAGTGCTCAGAATGGCAATGTCACCGTCGATGTTGTCATTGGAAACGTCACCTACACTCCGCGTATTATGCAACACCTCTGGTTCGCCTGTCAGGATAAGAATGTCCAACCACGTCTTTATGTTACCGGCTGGCTGAAAACATTGATCAAGAAGCAAGCGCGACACAAGAGCGCTGTAGAGCACGGCGGAGGGCTCGAATTGCTTGAAAAATGTATCAAAAAGGGACTCTCCGATGCCAACCCTGGCGTTCGAGAGGGCATGCGCGGCACGTTCTGGACCTTCCACCAGGTTTGGCCAGATCGAGCTGCTGAAATCATGTCTAGCCTCGACAGTAAATCCAAAGCGCTGCTAGAAAAGGACCCGGCCAATCCTAACGCGAATTCCTCCGTCGATGACGCCGCGCGGCCGCGATCAGGGTTCTCCAACAGCGTGTCCGCAACGACCGCTCGTCAGACCCTCAAGGAAACTATTGCAGCTCAGAAGAAGCAGCTGGCGGCGACGAACGATCTCCCCCCTCGCCCTGAATCTGCCCAGTCCTCGTTTGCGGACAGCAAACCAACACGTCCGGCCGCTCATCGTACTCCAGCATCAAAGACCACGTCCAGCGTTCGTACTGTCCCAACTGGCGCCCATCTTTCATCTCTATCCTCTGCTCCGATGCGGCCGGCAATCAAACCTCGCCGACCGGAGATGGCTCGGCCGGCGACGGCGGATCCATATGCGGATCGAAGACCACCGAGCGCTGCTTCGCACAATAAGACTCTGAGCCCCGATAGTAGTCCTGCAAAGGCGAAACCTAAAGCGGCTGCAACACCTGGTGTGAAATCATCCAGCCCTACACGGCCGAAGTCGAGACTGGATGCGGCACCAGTGAGCGCAGCCAAGAGTAAGCCAAAGAGACTTGATATTTCCAGCCTGAAAGGTAGTGAGGCGCGTACCCCTTCGAACCGTCTCCGCAGCAACTCCAGTGACGTTCCACGACCGAACCACCATACCGAGGACGACTTCAGCATGGCTGTGCCTCCTCAGGTAGATGTTCCGGAAATCGATCTTACTTCTGGAGAGGACGCCGGTGTTCCTACCGAAGCTGCCCCGGTAGCTCACCAGGATGCCACTGTGGCTGCCCCTGATATGTCAGTGGAGGTTCCATTACCAGACAAACAGAGCACACCCGTCCGCCATGCACGACTCAGCAGTGGCGGCTCCGCGTCCCGGATCCCAACCTCCACTCGCCGACATTCACAAACGAATAGCGAGGAATCGAAGGTGGCATCTCCCACCCTGCTTTCTCCCAACCGACGTCTTAACACCGACGATCAGTCGTCCGCCATGCCTAGTCCCATTGCACGTCGATCTATCCCTCCTTCGGAGGAAGTCCCTAATGGGGACAGCGTAAAAGTTTACGAAGACCCTGAGCCTCTCGCTTCAACCGATGCGGGGATTGCTATGGGTGGAAGTCGGTCACCAAATGCCAACTTTGCACCTGCAAAACCTGTCCTAGAAGAACTACCAGTGAATGAACCAACGACACCGGGTCACCGGGACAACAAACCCCTGTCAGCCCCTGATAGGACCCCTCTCAATGCCCTCACTCCTGGAGGTGCGGAGAATACTCATCGTCGATGGGGCAAGGTTGAGAATGCTGAGAATAAAAGAAAGAGCATCAGTCCCAGGTCGAAAGACCCTGCAAAAGCAAGGGAAATGATTGACAAAGGGATCACAAGGATCAGGGCTAAAGCACTCGATGTCCATGGGTATCGGAAGTTGCAAGGCCTGATCAAGTATCACGACTCTATTTTTGCCGACGAAAGCAAGTATGATGAGATGCTCTTGGCCCTCCTCGATGCATTGGAGGCTCCTGGCGATGAGAAGAAGTCGAGATCGCTGGATCTCAAGACGCAGGTCCTTGTCACGATCCGCCTCATGTTCAACTATAACCGAACATATTTCTCCGCTTACTATCCCCGCGCCATGACCGCTCTCGTCAACGCCCGAAAACAATATGAGCTCACCAATCACATCGTGAGCGGTCTGGAGGAAACGGCAGAAGATATCGTCGCGGCGTGTCGGCCGCCAGACGTGATTGACGCGGTATTAGACTTGATTGAGACAGAAGAACAGGACGATAAGGGTTACAGGGCCATTACAATGGGCATCTACGTTCTAACCGGCTTGTTACGCCGGTTGAATAAGAATCGTGTCTACTTAAGCCGGCCTGAACTGGAGCGGCTTGGAAAGTTTGCCAATAAAAGCCTCATGCAGCCACAACCCGACGTTCGGCGCGCCATTACGGAATTTTGCGTTGAGTTGCATGAGATGGTGAATGACGACGACGTATTCTGGCGGATGATCAACTCTCCTGTGGGCGATCACCGCAACCTCTTGACTTATTTCATTGCGAAGAAGAAGTCGACTCAAGCAGTTCGCTAGTGATATCCTGAGTTGGATATTATTTCGATTTCTTTTTTTTTCTCTTCTCTTCTCGTTCTTCTTCTCTTTTCTCTTCTTTCTTCTTCTCTTCTCTTCTCTTCCCTTTTCTTGTGCATCATTGGCAAAATCTTTCGGTTGTGTTTTTTTTTTGGGCTGTATTATTGTTACTATTTTTGTAATTATCTTTATTTCGTGACCGTTTATTAGCCCGGAGTTTTGGTTGTGAGTCCGGATTTCTCCCAAAGAAGGAACCTGGAGTAGTTCATGGCGCCATTGGGAGCAAGTTTGATACCACTGTTGTTTTTTGGAATTCACTGTTTTGGTTTCGGCATGCTGTGTTTGTGATTCTTGTACTTTGTGCTTTCATAGTTTTTGAATTCAAGGGTCAATTATAAACAAAACTGTATCTTGCATTTTGCTTTTGAAGTAAATACATTATCGGTGAAAAAAAAAAGACGTCACCGTGATAGAGAGCAGAACCTTGACCATGGAAAAAAAATCATACAAAATCCAGCCTCAACAGGAATAATTCAACAAATTGATATATTACATTTTTTTAATGCGTAGATCCTATCTTGTCACATACATACCCGTTCCATTCTGCTCCATCTCAATACTTCACATTATATCAACGAGGCATCATCCTCCGACAAAATCCTGACCATCCCCTCAATCTCAGCTACTATCTTGCCGATGAACGCCCGTGTTTCATCCTCGTCCATGACCCCGCCCTCGACGCGGACGCCGAATCCGAGCGTATCACTCGAGGGGTCGGGGCCGATGTCGATGAAGACGTTTTGGTCCGGGAGGTATGATGTATCGAGGCTGGAGACGGATGTCTTCTTATCTTTTTCATCTTGTTCGGTGCGGTTGTTCTCCGGGATGAAGTCTGTTGGGACGCCGATGGGGAGAGGGGTGAAGAGAGGAGGTGGTGACGATCCGTCATCATCTTCTTGAGGATGGTCTTGTTTGCTGGTCCTCCCCCAGAGTAAGTTGACCCATGTGTTGAACAGATGGCGTTCATGGATGTTGTTTTCGTTGTTGCTATCGGCGCCTGTGGTGGCTGCTATCTCCCGCCATCGTCGGAGGATTCCTTGTAGCGAGCTCTGCTCGTACGTTGCGCGGTCTGCAAGCGCCGACTGGATCGATCGCGCTGAATTGATGATTGTGTCAGCAGTAGTAGTGCCAGCATCAGCAGTGGTATTGGGTTGGCTATGAGAGATCTGGGCTGATGATGATGACGACGAAGAGAGGACATTTGGGACCGTGAACGGGGTCACGTTGAGACACGGGCCCGAGAGATACTCGACTCCCGGGAAGGAGGCTGATCTCCCCGTTTGATAGAGACCAAAGGTCGGACTGTCGACGTGCGTTTTGCGGGCAAGAGCCCGAGCAGCCGCGAGGAGAACGACGGTCTGGAGACTGAGACCGTGGGCCCGGCAGGTCTTTTCTGCTTGAGACATGTTCCTGACAGTCTGCCATGCGCCGACAAACAGTTGCTGGTTCTTCTTTGGGCTATTTTGACGTGCTTTGATTATGGTTGGGCTGCTTGACTGGAGAACCGCATCCCAGTACCTTGCCTCGTCGAGCTGATGAAGAGAGCTCAGGGAATAATTGACAAATGCTGGGAAATCCGGATTCGAGGAGACTTTTGCCAGTTCTGCATCACGGTATAATGCCTCCAGCTCGGTGACGAACATTGGCATTGTCCATGCGTCATAGGCAGCGTGATTGATCAAGACGAGGATACCATCACCGTCGCTCGCTCTCAAATGGCGAAGACGTACAGGCGGACGGAAGAGGGAAGAAGGATTGCGAGCTTCTTCTCTGGCTTGTACTTTGGCCGCTTCCGCAATTGTCTCTGATGAGTAGTCAATAAACTTGAAGGTACCGTCATCATCCGGGTCTACCCGCTTGAGCACCACCTGAACCGCTTCAGAAGCCGAGATGGCCGCAAAGCAGGTCCTTAGAATAGGGTGTCTTTGGCGCAGCCTAGTCCAGGAGTCCTGGAGCCGTTGCGGATCTAATCTTCTTTCTTCGCCGGAGACGTAATAACTCCAGGCTGGTTCGAACAGCGTTCGGCCGGATTTCAGCCAGCTGACGAGGTGGTACATCTGCCCGCTCAGACACGGAATGATCGTCTCGACATCGTCTTCGGAAAGACGGAGCTGTTCAAGTGCTGTCTGTCGCACTCTCGCATCCTCGTGTATCAGGGGCTTTGTCGGAAGGCTTCCTTGCGGTGCAGCAGCAGCAGCATCTGAGACACGTGTGCTGATCCCTCGCAATGTGTGACCTTGTAGAATATCAGCAACACCGATTTTCAGACCCTTGGATCTGCATACGGCGGCGATGCGGATTGCGGCAATTGAATCCAGGCCGATGTTGTATATGCTAGTATGCGGCTTGACCATGTCAATAGACACATTGGCAATCTCCGCGAGGACTTGTTGGACAATCCCTTCGTGAACGGGAGCTTCAGCATCAGCATCTGGAGAGGGTAACTTTTCAATGGGTAGCTCTTTGGTGAGCTGAAGTGGAAGCCGTTGCAGTCGCTCGGGGACGATTGTAGCGCATCTCGTCGGATGCTCGATGATATCTTGGAAGGCGCTCTCGAAGTCCTTCAGGACAGTGTGGAGTCCATCAAATGTCAAGTATTGGCCTTTGCATGAGGATCTGATGATAATGCCCTCATGAGCGTGTTCGACCTCAACGTTCAGCGTGTGCTCGGCATTGGAGACGAAGTCTTGCGTTTCATACAACTCCCAGATGGACTGTTTGTCTTGGGCACTTGCATTTTGATCCAAATCCGCCGTTTTCTGGAACACAAAAAGAGTATCAAATATCGATGCTGAGTCGAAGTTGTTCTGCTGCCTCAACGTGTTTTGAATCGCTCTCAGGGGCGCATGCTGATATTCCTGGGCATCCGCATTCGCCCGCTGAATACGAGCCGCCATCGCCTTGTTGCTGATGACCGTCGAGTCGAAACAGATCCGCTCCGGCACGGTGTTGAACAAGGGTCCAATCGTCCTTTCTATCCCGGAGATGGGGAGAGAGCGGCCGGCAACGACATGTCCAAATGTGACGTCGCGTTTGCCAATCAGGCAGGACAGAACTTTGGCAAATGCCAACAAGGACACTGTTTGGACGGTGACTTCCATGTCTTTGCATCTTTCCAGTATTCTCGAAATGTCTAAGCTGATCTTTCGCTCAGCGACAAACATTCTGTCTGAGGACTCGTCGTCCTGTAGGGGCGGGATGTGGGCAATTTGGTATCCTTGTAATTTCCGAGTCCAAAACTGTGCCGCTTTCTCTTGCCCTTTGAAGATGTCATCGACTATTTCAGAGAAATTGGGCCTGTGAGGAGGTACGACTCCCCTGTAAATCGCCGCAGCGTCTTCAAAAACAAATGGCAATGAGACTCCATCATAAAGAGCATGATGCATCACGACGACTAGGAACTTCCCTTCCGAGCTATGGACCACATAGAACCGTAGAGGAGGGGACTGGAACGCTGCCTCATCGTGCAACCTAAGCAATTCTTTCACATTTACAGAAAAACCGGTGGTTGATTGATCAAGCTCATGCCACTCGAAAGGCGGATTCGAGTGAACTGTTCCGATCCAAGAAAAGCCCAGCTCGCTAATTGAGTGGAACGAGGTGCGCAAGATATCGTTTGCACGGACGACTTGGAGAAAGGCAGATTTGAGGGCCGCGATATCGACTGATTCGGCCAGTCGAACGGTGTGGGGATGCACGTACATATCACCAGCCGCTCCAAGGGTCTGGGTGATCATCCCCGATTGTAGCGGGGTGCATCTGAAGAGTCTTGAGATGGAATCACCAGGGCCGAGAAGAGGTATCTTGGATCGGTACGCTTCAAATGTGTCTTTTTCATTTGCTTCGACCAAGCCATTCCTTTGCGGTCCTTGTTTGGTAGAAATCTCATCGATTCGAGCTGACAGTGCCCCGACACAGGAGAAACGCATGACATCCGATGATGAGACATAAAGTCCAGCTTCGCGAAGTTTACGCGCGAATTGGATTGCCGTCACTGAATCAATACCCAGGCCGATGAAAGACGCGGACTTGGAAACGTCATCAATTTGCAGGCCACAAAAGCTGGCGACAAGCTGGCGAACTTTCTTCTCCGTTTCTGACCAAGATGCAGACGAATCGTTCCATGGAGATACATTCGCCTCTCCCCTGACCTTCGCAGATGTGGAAAGGTTGAAGCTATCCAGAGAAATGTCTTCACCCATGACCACGCTCGATAGGACAACGTCCATCTTTTCGAAAAAGTTCTCAACATCATGGGTGTTGCCAAAAGAGGGCGTGTATCCACAATGTATGTATAGCAAATTCCTGTCATAGTCTGCCTCTGCTTCAACAGAAAATGGGTAGTCTGCCGGCATGTGACTGTCTACTTCTTTCCATAGATCGTCTGTCTGAGCCTTTGTGGTTCGAATATAAGAGAACAGGCAATCGAATAGCGGCGCCTCTGATTTCAGCCATCGCTGGATGTGTCTCAGGGGCGTATGTTGAAATTCGAGAGATTTGACAGAATTATCTCTGACCGCGTTTATAACGTCTCTGACCGTTGTGAGACCATTGGTATTCAACCGGGAAGGCACAGTGGTGATACATGGTAGGAGGACAGAATCCGCTCCCGGTACGGGAATGGCTCTTCCTGAAAGTACACTGCCGTATGTGACATCCGACGTGTCTGTCATGTCAGCCAAGAGTAGTGCAAATATCGCCAATACCAGCGACGGTGCGGTTGTTTGAAGATTCGCGGAGCGGTACTCTAGATCAGAGAGCTTGGTTGACAGTGTTCTGTGCACAACGATTGCCTGTTCGGCCAGGTCATTCTCGCCGCGTCTGAATAGCGTTGGCTGATAGCCTTCGAAAAGCTGGGTCCAGAACTCCTTCGATTTTTCCATGCTCTGAGAGTAGATATACTCCAAGAAAGCGGAAGGTGAGCCCCTTTGTGGAACACTTTCACCCCTGTAACGATTTGCAACTTCTTCCAGAAGCTGGTACAGAGACTCGCCATCATACAGAGAATGATGAATCGCGATGGTGAGGGTCTGACGACGAGTGCCTTCTGCTGGGGCGATCAGGAATCGTACTGGAGGAACTGTGGCTATATCTTTGATGATCTGTTGTGCCACCTCTGTTCGGTATGAGCTGGAGCTGTGAAGTGACGTGCCTGAGTCCGAACTGCTGGGATCATATTCCTCCCACCTAATACGATACGAGTCTGGATGAAACACGACTTGCACTATCTGGTCGCCCAGCGATGCAAAGGCGGTCCTCAGGATCTCGTTCTGTCGTGCTGTCTCTTCCCAAGCAGTTCGTAAACGCGCGACATCAATGTCTGCACCAAGCTCCAGGACAATGTGGTTAACATAGAGCTGTCCTCCTTCCGCGTTGATAGAGCGGGCTACCAGGCCCTCTTGAAGAGGGAGACATGGCCGTACTGTCGACACTGATGAAATGTCGATCCCCGTCGGTGGTTCTTCGCGGAATCTAGCATTCAATCTCTCCAGCATACGGTGAACTTCCGCTGTCCTATTATTATCCACTTCTGAGTTTCGTGGCAAGCGTGCCAGTTGCTCAATAACAGGGTTGTTCATAACCGATGCCACAGTTGCATCATAGCCCAGGTTCTTGAGTTGCACTGACAGGTTTATTGCACTCAAGCTGTCCAGACCGATCTCAAATATATTCGTTGCATGACCCAAGATAGATCGATCGGTGGGAAGAATAGTGAGAATGGCTTCAACGACAGCTTCCTCTTCCGAAGTGAGTGGACGGTTGCTGCGAGCAGCAGCAGCGCTTCGTTCGCTGCTTTGAACGAGTGTCGACAGCGGGATGCTGACGAACACGGATTGAAGCTGCTTAATATCTGCTTTGCCAGACATCGGAGCCAGTGGCACATAGGAGATGGGGAGGACAACCTCTGGAACCATGTATGCAGGGAGTTTCTTCCTGCAGGCTTCTTGGAGCTCTCTTCCCAGGGTCCAGAAATCCGCCTCTAAGAAAGAGACGCTGCTGTCTTTCTTGCCCTCCGAACGAGCATTTGAACGGGCAACAAAAGAGACAAGCTGAACTCTAGCAATGTTTGGATGCTTGGCGATCATGGTAACGACATCAATTTCCAGGCTGGAAGATGAACGGATGACTTCAGAGACTTCTCCAAGTTCAAGACGCTGACCTCTGATTTTGGTTTGGTCATCACCGCGCCCGAGATATTCGAGAGTATCGTCAGCCATCAAACGGACAATATCGCCTGTGCGATACATCCGTCTGCCGAAGAATCCGTCGACGAAGCCTTTCGCATCTGGCCTATTATGATATCCCTTTGCAACAAGATCGCCGGTGAAGCAGAGCTCCCCTGCTTGGCCGCGAATGGTATACATCTCGGTCCCTGGGATGAGGACGTGGGCCACACACGAGCCCAGGGGTCGACCGATGTTTCTCAGGTTGGTCTCGCTGCCAACGAGAGCAGAGCTGCACCCGATAGTCACCTCTGTTGGACCATAGGCGTTCACAAGAGCAACATTCTGTGACGCGCCCCAAGTGTCCAAGACTCTCTGAGAGATCTTTTCTCCTCCGACACTGAGATATCTTAGTCGAGGACATTGCTCCGGAATAATGTTTGCTTGGTCCAGCAAAGACGGCACAAAACTTGCATGAGTGATCTCTAACTTGGTCAAGACCAGATGCAGGTCATCCAAGAGCATCGTTCGAGGCCCCGTCACAGTGGCGAGGCCATGTCGCCAGGCCAAAAATATCTCTGCTAGGTGGACATCGAATGCCCGGCTGGCGAGTGCCAAGTATCTCCCGGTCCCTCCAAGCTGTTTTGTCGCAGGAGCAACACGACAGATGAATTCCGATTGCGCTTCAACGAAGGCAGACAGGTTGCCTCTGGTTACCAGCACACCTTTTGGTTTACCGGTGGAGCCAGAGGTATAAAGGAGGTAGGAGATGTCGTCTGGCGTTGGCAAACTATTTGGCTTCGTGGATGACATCTTTGTCAAGGATTCCTGAAATTCAGGACTGTCAATAAGGACAAGCTTGCAGCTGTCCGGGACATCACGGAACGTGCTGGCCAAGCTGGCTTCAGTGAAAATGAGCGGACAGTTTCCATCCGCAACCAAGAACGCTTTCCTATCGTTAGGAAGAGCCTCATCGATCGGTAGATAGGTGTTCCCGGACTTGAATATTCCTGCTATTACGGGATAAGAAGCGAGGGTGCGGCCGGCGCAGAGCGCGATTATTCGCTTCTCTATACCGAGAGACGCAATATACGCCGCGACTTGATTCGCTGCTGCATCCAATGAGCCGTAGCTCATAGATTCTTTCTCAACACCGTCAACATGTATAGCGTTCACGATCTCAACAGCAGTCCACTCTGGGTGGCTTTCTGCATAGTGCTCCAACCAGAATGTTGGGCTCTTGCAGACCGCATCTGCAACTTCTTGACTCACATTCGGGGTGGAGATAGATGTTAATTCCCTTGGAAAGTATCTTACAAGTTCCGTAACCGGTTCGTCTGGATGTTCCAACATGGCTGTCACAAAAGCATCTATCTGGCGGACGAAGAGAGACAGATGCTTCTGGTCCATAACACTTTGCTCACAAGAGACATTCAGGGTCAAAGTGTCCCCTGACTTTTGAAAAACGTTGAGTGCCACCAAATGCTCCACGTTCAGACCGATAAGGTCATCGAGCTCTGACCACAACTTCGGGCAGGACTGTTGACCTGTTTCTCCGCTGAGCGGGTGGAAGGTAAACAGTCCTGGATATAGGGCTTGGCCTCGAGGTCGCTTGAGGATTTTTCGGATCTGGCGTGGATGGATATGTCGATGCTTCCACGACTCGGCAGACAACTGCTGTTGTTTCTCAATTAACTCTCGAGCGGTTCCTTTTAATTTGAAAGGAACAGGAACAACAGATATCAATGGTCCTATCACGTCTTCTAGTGTCGAATCCAGTACACGATCTGAAAGAGTTTCCCCAAACACAGCAGCTGGAGCTCCCATATAGCTCAACGAAACACAGGCCCAGGCAGTTCGAAGCAAAGAGGTAAATGATGACATGCCAAGCCGAGATGCTGTCGACTGCAGCCGTGTCACAGGAACCGTCAAGACAAGTTCCTCGGATATAAACCCGCGCTTAGAGTCAGTTCCTGGTCCTTGTCGTCTGTTGGTAAGGTCGGGCCAAGAAGGAGGGTCCAGGGCAGAGAATTCTCGAAGCTCTGTCTCCCAAAACTCAACGGTCTTGCTGTCCTCTTCAGCGGTTGGAATAATCAGGGAGAGCGCATCCTGAATCTGCTTTCTCTGGGGCAGGTTCAAACTATTATAGGTTGATTGAACGTCATTGAAGATGAAACTAAGCGAGGGCCCGTCATGGATGACGTGATGTATGGTGACAACCATCACCTTTTGATGATCCTGCCCCTTATCAAATATCGAGACAGCCCAGGGCGGATGACGGAAATAGCTGTTTTGGCGATTCTCCATGATGCGCGAGATCCTCGATTGCAACACTTCTGTGAACTCTCCTTCTTGGCATTGATAGACCTCCCAATCGAGACTCGGCTGGACGTATATCAACTGCAGAACTGAAAAGTTGAGATTTCCAGCATTATCGCCATCTTTAAGGATCTCAGCGACGGGCAGAAACCCAGCCCGGAGCGCCTCGTTGCTTTCCGCCACGCTCCGCCATGCCATTTGTAATCGTTCCAAGTCAACGGTGCTGTCAAGGGAAAAGAAATGGTTGCTCCAGTACAGATTTCTAGTCCCCATGGTTTCACTAAGAAGGCTCTCTTGGATTGGAGTCGTCCGAGTCACAGTAAAGGGTTCCTTAACCTTGGAAGCAACGGCTTCGTGCCACTCTTGATCAAACTGCTCCAACAAAGATCGGTTTGTCAGGGGAACCTTCTTCTTCCTGGAGGAAATCGCTATGGACAGAAGATCCTGAACGCTCTGGCAGTGAAGGACATCAATCACAGATACCTGGTGACCAGACTCGTTGAGTCTGGACGCAAGTCTGATGGCGCGAATAGAGTCCAGGCCCAGAGAAGCAAGCTTATTCGACCTCTTAATCGCGGATAGAGGAAGTCCAACTAGTGCTGAAACCGTTTCCATAACGAAGCCCTCCTCTGGATCACTTGGCGAACCCAGCTCCGTTGTGAAATCTGAAGGGCTGACCTCACTCTCCCATTTTTCAATATCAACAGAAGCATACGCTTTGCGGAGTGCCACACGATCCGTCTTCGCAGATTGAGTCTTGGGGATTTCTCTGACAACCAGATATACCGATGGGAGCATATGGTCTGGCAAGGTCGTGCGTGCCTTCTGCATTGCGGCACGGACAATCTCAACGGCACTGTCGTTGAAGAGCACCAATTTATACGGCTCCTTGTCTGATGCTGCTGCTGCGCTGGGAGCCGCCAGAAAAGCAACAACGACATCTGCGGGCCGGTCTGGGCGGTTAAGAATCACGGTCTCGACCTGCTCAACAAGACTATGACAGCTTTTAATGGAAAAGCTTATTTCGCTCAGTTCAACTCTAATGCTACCAAGCTTCACAAGATCATCGGTGCGGTTAAGATACTCTAGAGAGCCGTCCGAGAGCATTCGAACTAGGTCTCCTGTGTAATAGAGCACCTGAGAGGCCTCTTCATTCCAAACGAATTTAGATCGAGTCGTTTCTTCCTGATTGAGATAACCATCCGAAAGTTGTGGTCCACCCAATGCGAGCTCTCCAACAGCATTCTTCATGACGACTTTCCTATTATGATCGGTGACAAAGATAGAGACACTATCGAGCGGCCACCCAATGTTGGCGCTTTTGGTATTTCTGTGCTCTTTCCCAAACTCTCTGACGGTCGAGACCACAGTCACTTCAGCCGGACCATACGTGTTGAACGCTTGCATATCAACGCCCCAGTCATCAGCGACCGATGGCGTCAGTTTCTCACCGATCATCGTGACAACCTTCAATGTCTCACAAGATTGCCTTGGGATCCCCGCGGCAAAAGCAGGCGTCAAGTGCGCATGTGTCGCACGTGTCGAATTGGCAAGCTGTGCGAACGATCCAAGCATGATCTCGCGGGTAGCAGATATCAACGTGCCACCTAACCCCCAAGTATAGAAAATGTCTTGAACAGATACGTCGAAGGTATATTGCGAGAATTGCAAGCAGCGAACAACGCCGCCGGGTACATCTGCGGGAATGGTCCTCTGAAGCGATAGCATACTCGACACCGCTGCAGAGTGCTTTATTGGCACGCCTTTCGGCGCGCCAGTCGTTCCGCTTGTCCAGATCAGATACGCGGTATCATGAGGAGTTGCTCTGTTGCAAGATTGGCCTCTCTTCTGGGAGGGTTCTTTACTAGACCAGACGTTCACCAACTTGGTAACATCGAGGATGTCAACATCCTCTGGAACTGCGTTGGCATGTTGGACAGAGTCTGCACCGGACACCAATAGCACTCGTGCTCCAGTTCTGGCAATTAGGTCATGGCGGCGCTGCGGAGGGGAGAATGTATCTATCGGACACCATGCAGCGCCCGCCTTCAGGATACCTAGAATGGCGACGTACATTGCCGGTGATTTCTCGATGCAAATGGGAACCGTCGAATTCTGCAAAGACCCGTAGCGCTCAATGAGTTTGTCTGCAAGAGAATCGGCTTTCGCGTTCAGTGTACCGTAGGTCCACTCGATGTTGCCAGGGTTAGTAGGAACTTCGAGGTCGGCCTTGAAGATCAGAGCCACATCCTCTGGCCTGGCTTCTGCATGTCTTTCAAATTGAGTATGCAGGAGATATCCCTGCGCGCACTCTTCTGGAGACTTAGAAACTGGGTTTGCAACAGATTTCAGGCTTCCATCGGTTCTGCACGGAGCGTCTTGGAAATCCGCGTCTGGATGTTTGAGAATGAAATCGACAATGTTGCTCATCTGGCGAAGCATCAACTGCGCCGAGTCCCTGTCGAGCTTTGACCCGTTGAATGTTGCTCTTAAGGTCAGCGACCCATCATCAGCAACAGGCCACACTTCAATCATGACAGCAAAGTCATTCGCCATGGGCGGATGCTCGATGGCGCTCCAAAGCGTGCTGGAGTTACTACCAGCGTTAAAATCTTGGAATGCCAGAAGAGTGTCGTAGGGCAGCTGCCCGTTCTCAGTTACCAGGGAACCGAGACGTGGCTGAAGATATGCCAGCGACTTTGCGTTTAGCGAGGCAAGGTGCCGTGCCACCGATGTATTGGACAAAATACCACTGTGATCCCTTCCGATCTTGTTCAGGGCAAGTCGCAGAGGAACAGTAGTGAACGTAGGTCCAATACACGTTTCTGAATCGATATCAAATCGCCCAGACACCACATTGCCAATTAAAACATCCTGATCAGGAGTTCCAGTGTAGGAAAGAAGGACAGAACCCCAAGCCGCCTGGAGCACGGAGAGTGGAGTACAACCAATGCTCCTGGACTTCTTCTTCAGCATCTCGTAACTCGTATCAGCTGCTATTTCTACGGCATCGAAGACGTTTTCTGCTTCGGACGATCTGTAAGGTGTAACAGAAGGAAACGAGACAGGAGAGTATTCTCTTAAGTGGTCTTGCCAGAATCTTAAAGTGGCTTCCTGATCAGCAATGAAGTGATGCTTGACGATATGATCAAGAGACGTCCGGTGTCCACGAGGCCGGCCATAGTACTCTGCAGAAACGTCCTCGAGAAGGAGCTGCAGGGAACCACCGTCAAAGATACCGTGGAACATGCTCAAAATCAAAGCTGAGCCACTGCCGAAATCCACAAGAGACATCCTCCACGGTGGTGTATTCAAAGTTATCGAGTCCTCTGCTTCAGAGAGGGCTAGATTAATAAGATCCTCTTTTGACAGGAGACCACTGCTGGACTCGCTGGAGTATAATTTCCATTCTCGGTCAGGAATGGCATTCTGCGCGAGGATGCACTGAGCAAATGGCGCCATGTCGTCATCCAACCAGCAGAAGACTGTGCGGAAAGAATCGTAATCAGCTATCACTGTTTCCCAGGATCGCCTCAGGCGCTCCGCGTCCACGTCTTTCCCAAGATGGATAACAGAATGATAGATGTACGAAGACTTAGAGTGATTTGTTCTGGTGGATGAACGTCGGAGGAAGCTTGCCAGCATGCCAGATTGGGTCGCTGTGGTTGGGAGGACGTTTTGTATTGCACCTGCATCGATGTGCAGTCTCTGAGCACAGATCTCACGATTCCGGCGATCAAACTCGCGCAATTCACCTTGTAATGCTAGTAATGATTGTTTCCCTTGAAAGTCATTGGGGGAAGGATCAAGGTTCTTGTCTTTACCCTGAATGATCGCCGATAACAGTCCACTCGGTGTCCCCGCGATGAGTACGTCGCTCACAGAGAGGTGGTTCACGCCATTCTCTCTTAGGTGCTGAAGCAGACGCATTGCTCCCAGACTGTCTATACCAAGGGAGAACAGACTGGTAAAGGGTTGGATTGCTGTTGCGTCCTGGTCTGTAGTCTTAGCTAGGGCTTCCAACAGACGCTGCCGCAATGAGGGATCAATATTCTCCACAGTGTCCCAATCTGTGGGTGCGTCTTGTGGATTCGCGCCGCCATTTTCAACTGTGGATATGATCTCATCCTTCTGAGCCGTCTTCAGCCTTGCTGTTATCGCTCTCCGATCGACTTTCCCGGAGCTAGAGCGAGGGAGAGACTCTAAGAAAACAAAGGAAGACGGACACATATAGGATGGCAGGTGTCGTGCTGCAACTTCGCGACATTCCTTAACCAGTTTCTCTCTGGTGGCCTCGTGGCTGTGGTCTGCAACGATGCAAGCAATAAGCTGCTCACTACCTTCCTTGCCCTGGTCTCGCTGTAATACAATTGCCACGATTTCTATGATTCCCCTCACCGTGGCAAGAACGGACTCTATTTCTCCCAGTTCCAGTCTTTTGCCGCTGATCTTGACTTGGTCGGAAGTAATTCGGCCTAGAAATTCCAGGACCTGGTTTCCTTTCTCATCCCAGACGATCCGTGCCATATCTCCAGTCCGATAGACATAACCATATTCGGGACTAAAGACAAATGCTCGTGTGGTCTCCTCTGGCCGATTCAGATACCCCTTGCTCACTTGAGGACCTCCAATGGCAAGTTCGCCAGACATTGCAGCAGGGACAGCCTGCGGAGTTCTCCGGTCTGGATCTAGAACAAACATAGAACAAGTTGGTAGCGGTCTCCCGATAATCGAGCCTCTGGTAGACTGATCAACTGGTGAATTGAATGTGCAATTTATAGCCCCCTCGGTAGGTCCATAAGCGTTGACTAACGTGGTGGAATGCGCCGATGGTGATGCGAAATTCTCTATCACTGTACGATTGAGCTTTTCGCCCATCGTCCAAAGATGACGGAGTGTATGAAGCCGAGATGGTCGCAATAATGCCGCTAGACTTGGCGTTGCCATCATGATCGTCGCTCTTGTTTCGTTTATGGTTGCCTCCAGATCTGTCATCGTTAAATCTCGATTTGCAGAGCAGAGTGTTGCTCCACAGCTGAGGGTAACAAAAATCTCCATAATTGATGGATCAAAGGTAGGAGAAGCAAACTGAAACCAGCGAAAGGAGCCGTCAGAGTCACGCGGCAGAGGAATTGAGGTGGCATGGGAGTTGATTGAACAGGTAGCAGCCAAGTGGTTGACCTGCACGCCTTTTGGCTTGCCCGTAGAGCCACTTGTAAAAAGCAAATATGCAATATCATCTTCGAGTCTGGAGTGATGCATGGAGCTGTAGTCGAGTTCATCTTGATCTGTGGCATGACTCCCGCTGAGGGATTTCCATTTCGATATCTCTGCAACATTCAACCACGCGGGGGTTGTCGACTGACTCTTGTACCAAGGTTCTATTGAGGATTCGGGGGTTCGACCCAGAATAACAGGCGAATCGATATCGTCGAGGATTTCCTGTATCCTTCGCTGCGGTGCATCCTGAGGAATTGGACAGAATGCATAGCCAGCCTTGAGTACACCAAGATACGAGATGTACAGCTCCGGTGAAGTGGACATGTGAACCGGAATGATCCGCGACCAATTTGTTGGACCTTTCCTTTCCCCCAGCATAGCTCTCAAATGAGAAGCTACACGTGTGGCTGCAGCATTCAAATCAGCATAAGTGAGAATGCTGCGTTCTGCTGGCTTGTTCGTAGACGGTAGATTGTGGACAAAATCCAATGCCACAGCATCAGGTTTTTCGTGAGCCCAGAATTCAAATGCGGCATGGAGAAGAGACTGTCCCAATGGCTTGTTTGGAGATACTTGGCCGAACACCTCTAGTGAAGGTGGCTTCATCAGAGGCGGGAAATTCAGAATAGAAAGCTGGGGTATCTTCTCTCCTCCATCTTCGTCAATGGACCTCAAATCTGCAGACTCTTTTACCAACAGAGCTGCTGTTCTCGATATTTGATCCAAAGCCGCTTCTGGGATCAATCGGCTTGAGCAACCAATGGATATTTTCAGCGTGCGTGTTGCCGAGTTAATCTGGACTCTCAACAGAAAGCCCTAGGTAAGTTACCTGTTAGCAATGAAGCAGAATCTCGTGCATTCCATGCTACTTACATCCACTCCCACGATCGAGATGCAAGAGTGCTCGCCATCTTCAAACGGAGTATCTATGCTCAATTCAAGAGCAAACTGAGTGTCCACCCCGTGGGACTTGATATCACATTCGCGGATATTGCAGGGATGTGGAGTTCTCAAAGAACCCTCTTCTTCCCTCTCGAACTTTGAGATAGACGCGCAAACGATTTTATGCCGTGTTTCCGACGTGTGAAATGAATTCGCAGTCTGAAAGAGTGCAAAAGCAACATCTTCGAGGCCTGTGAACGCGGAAATGAAGCGCGCATATCCTTGAATAATCTTATTCGAGAGGGTTGGTAGATCTGCCTCGTACGTGAATTCCAGTACTTTGCTTAAGTGGTAACCACTGCCGGGAAGAGCTTCAGCTGCATAGTGGTTGACTGTGTCTAGCGACGGTACTTTCGTCACCGGTATATTATCATCGTGCGTGAGCTTGTGGTCGCCGTTTGTCTGCAATCCCGTGACTTGGTCATGGATGACGGCTTTTTGAGGCGCGTTACTCGACGAAATTGTCTCCGCCATCGCAGAATAGTTCTATTGAAAAGGAATGAAAGGTCCGTTAATTAAATATTAAAGATTGATAAAACCTCTCAAGATGCAGAGCACAGTCATGAATACAAGCAAAAGAATAAGATGCGACGTGGGTGTGCCTGAAGCTTAGAGCTCAGCGCCTGCATCGGAGCTGGATTGCCCGATCTCTGCTTGGGAACCGTGATCAACGGCGCATGCCAGAGTGCTAGAAGCCTAGAACCGGCAGTCGCCGAACTTGCTGCCCGTTGTGACTCACGCCAGGGGCATTCCCCGCTCCTACGGAAGGTATCTGTCCACATGGCTTGCATTTTCATTGTGTTCACCTTTCACCCTCTAGCTTGACCAGAGGACCGGCACAGCAGTAACAGCAATCAGTACAACTACAGAGCAGAGGTCTGGTGGGGAAGAACCTCCACCAGCATAGGAGTACGCCACGAACATTACTGTCTCCAAGAGCGGCAGAACGGAAAAGGACAAGAAAAAGCAATGATGACGAAGGTCTTTTAGCGTACGTTTCTCATGGCGACATGGCGGGGTGGACAGAGCGTGGGATGTGGAGGATTGCCAAGCGACGAGGGGGGTTGGCGTGTCTCGCTGCTTTAACGGCGTGCACGCCGATCATCGGCGACTGCCAACGGGCTTTGAGCTTCCCATCTGATTAGATGATCTGATTAGATTACGCTGTGACTAGGGCCGGATGGACTCCGACATGGACATCCTCCATTTCCTTTTTTTTTTCTCTCGCAATTTTAGTGTCTCCACAGGCTAATTGCTCCTTTGATCGCATGGACCGGGAGTCGAATATCCGAGAAAATGTCTCAGAATTTAAAGCTCGGAATTTAGGTACGGAGTATTTCGGTACATGCGTGTACTATTAACCCTTTTCTTTTTTTTCCCACCAAGCCTCCGCTTTGCTGGATTTTTTTAAATGATTGCGTAAAGGAAAAGCATGGCGTCGCCGAAGTTAATGACTAGTTTCCTAGGTAGCTCTTCGTCGACAGGGATCTCGCAAGATCCACTGGAATGTCATGTCGTCGTATTCGTACGTAACTTAGCTATCACAGCCGGATAATAGTGAATAATACCAAGTCAGTTGACAGTCATATCCGCACTAATGTAAGATCCAATGTGATCCAATCGACGCTAGAAGATGGTATCGGGTGCCGTTGAACCGTATCTAGCGGTTCACGGAGTATGCCTCGTAGATGAGCCTGGAATTCGTGCAGACAATACAGTACAATTAGGCAATTCTATCAGTTGAACCTAAACTGATAGTCTACGCTACGAGATATGCTATTATATTCTATGTGTGCATAGATTCAGCCTTGGTTCTGTCAGATCCAGATACCACAGAAAAAAAAACAAAACGCAGATCTCGACCGTCGATCTCAGTGATGATCACGCCGCAAACTCCCCTGGAGCGTCTCCAACAGACGCTGCAGCATGTCCATCATCAAAGCGCGCCGCCAGCATCAAAACAACTCTCGATCGTCCATGGGCCGACGGAGCCGGAATTGCTTGACATCACCCTGGGAGAACTCCTGACCTTGCAAAGCCTGCAGTACCGACATCAGGAATGCCTGGTGGTGCCCTGGACAGGGACAAGATGGACATACGGAGACCTGGACCATGAGAGCCAGCTCGTCGCGAGAGGTCTGTTGGCGATGGGCGTTCAAAGAGGAGATCGCATAGGGATCATGGCTGGGAATTGCGAGCAGTATGTCTCCATGTTTTTCGCTGCAGCGCGTGTTGGAGTCATCCTCGTGGTCCTCAACAACACCTATACTCCGTCAGAGGTATACTATGCGTTGAACCATACAGGTGAGTCGTAGCATTCAAGTATATCTGCAGAAGAGGCGAGGAATTTTGTGTGTTAATAATCATGATACAGAATGCAAATTCCTCTTCATAACACCCAAAATTGGCCGCCACTCCATTGTCGAGGTTCTCGAGACACTGGGCCCTCTTCCCAAAACGAATGGAAAATCCGAATCGCTGGAAGAGATATTGATTCTCAGGGGAGAGTATTCCGGTTTCAAAACCTACAACGATGTGATCAAGAGGGGGCTTGAAATGCCTGCAGACGCACTGCTAAACCGAGAAGACGAACTGAATCCCCATGATGTCTGCAATCTGCAATTCACGAGCGGCTCGACAGGAAATCCCAAGGCTGCGATGTTGACGCATCAGTATGCAATCAATCCATTCACAAGCTTCTAAAAACATAATACCAGGGACTGACTAAATGATGATGGCTGCTAGCAACCTCGTGAACAATTCTCGATTCATCGGCGACCGCATGAACTTCACGCAATTCGATATTCTGTGCTGCCCGCCGCCGCTCTTCCACTGCTTCGGGCTTGTCCTCGGCCTGTTGGCTGTCATCACCCACGGAGCCAAAATCGTCTATCCGGGCGAGACGTTCGACCCAAAGGCAGTACTTCACGCCATATCAGACGAGCGATGTACCGCTCTCCACGGCGTGCCCACCATGTTTGAGGCCATCCTGAGTCTTCCCCGGCCGGACAATTTTGACTGCTCGAACCTGCGGACCGGGATCATCGCGGGCGCACCCGTGCCACGACCGCTGATGAAGCGGCTCCTGGAGGAGCTCAACATGACGGAATTTACCAGCAGCTACGGTGTGTCTTTTTGCAATTAATTTTTTTATTTTATTCAAGCTAATCTTAAGTTTTACTTGATTTAGGCCTCACAGAAGCCTCACCCACCTGCTTCAACGCCGTGACCACCGACACCATCCACACGCGCCTCACGACAGTGGGCAAAGTCATGCCGCACGCGCACGCGAAAATCGTCGATTCAAAGGGAAACATCGTCCCCGTTGGCCAGCGCGGCGAGCTCTGCATGGCCGGCTACCAATTGACAAAGGGATACTGGAAGAATCCAGAAAAGACGGCCGAAGCGCTGGTCACGGACGAGAACGGCGTGACCTGGCTGCGCACGGGAGACGAGGCATGCTTTGATTCGCAGGGTCGGTGCACCATCACGGGGCGGTTCAAGGATATCATCATTCGAGGTATGTACTGTACATACATACATGAAACTACACTGCATAAGTAATAAAAACTAAGTATTGATATGCTGATGATGATGATGCCAGGCGGTGAAAACATCTACCCCCTCGAGATCGAAGAACGACTGGCCGCCCACCCAGCCGTGTCCCTGGCATCCGTGATCGGAATCCCCGACCCGAAATACGGCGAAGTCGTCGGGGCCTTCATCCAGCTGGAGCAGCAGCACGCACGGCCATCAGACGAGGAACTCCGGGCCTGGACTCGTCAGAAGCTGGGCTACCACAAGGCGCCGCAGTACATCTTCGTCTTTGGCGAGGAGGGCGTCAGCAGCACGGTGCCTGTCACGGGCAGTGGGAAGGTGCGGAAAGTGGATCTGAGGGAGATGGCAGCGAAGGTGCTAGAGGATCGGAAGCGGAAGATGAAGGAGGGATCGGGCATGTAAATTCCGTGTAGTTACGGAGTGTAGTACTTGGCATTCAACTTTTTCCATACAGGATATGAATACGAATGATACGAGGTACATACATTGTAGATACAGGCTACAGCAGTGTAAAGTCTTTCGCTTCTGCCATCTTGGTAATGGATTTACATGTCTTAATGGTGGGACAGGAGCCCTGGAACCTTGGAATGCTACTCTGGGCCGTTACAAAGTCCATCTTACGCCATTATTAATCGTTTCATGATGCAGGCTGCAGAAATGGGGCTTGGGGGAGAACATCGGGATTTTTTTATCTCAATAAATAGATTATCAATCAGATTAGATGGAACCGCACAGACTCGGCAGTTTTTGTGGTCTTGGCGGGCGGGTGATCTTTCCCTTTCTGTGCTTAGCGTGTTTCCCTACGTTCTTCTTGCCGAGGATGCCCCGTCAACTCGCATGCGGTGGACACGGTAAATTGTTTCCTGCGTTAACCCTTCTACGGCTCTTCCTGAATCCTACCTAGGTAATTCATAACCCCAACTTACGTGATTTTTTTTACTCTTAAAAAAAAAGGGACATCTTATCTGATATTAGAAAAATTCTCCAATACAACATACATTAGAGTACATGTTTGCTCAGCATGCCAATTACTATCAGTAACTGCTGAGATTGCCTAAATCAAATGACACGACTTCACAGCTCAGTAAACGAGAATGCTACATGTACAACTACAGCTACAGCTTCAATGCACGGTCCGGATTCCTCTTGATAGTGCCGCCCCCATTGAACCCGAACGGTGAGATCTGGAAGAACTTCTCTCGACTGCACTTGACAAAGGCAGACCGTTTGTGCGGTAGATCGACCAGCTTCTCGACGTTGAATCCATGGGCGTGGTCGTATGCCAGCACGGTGGCGTTAGTGACTTTGGGCTCTCCTACCACATACGAAGTCCGTGGATCGTCCAGGAAGATGTAGTGCATCAGACTGCACCACCAGGCCATGACCCGGTGCGGTCCACGGAATCGGGCGTCCCCGACGAGAGAGTGACGGCCGCGGTCGTAGTCTCCTGCACCGTAGTATGCGCCTAGGTGGTCCTCCTTCTTGTTGTCAGTAAAGAGAAACAAAAAAGAAGACGAAAAAGTAAAGAAGAAATTTAAGGGAAAGAAACGAAGAACAAGGTTGTTTCTGTTGGATAATACCTTCGCCCAGTAAATCTCAAAATATGCAAAGTAAGTGTCGTCAAACTTGGCCAGGACAGCCAGCTGATGCGGATCTTCGTGCAACTGACGCAGATACTCGCGGTGTTCCTCCAGCGTGCCGGTCTGGTTCCAGCCCTGCGCCACCCGCGGGTCATTCTGCCACTTGTGAAAGAGCTGGAGGTGTTCATCGTTCGTATAATCGAGAGCGACCATCGAGAAGTATTCTTTCAGATGGGGGATGTAGCGGCTGTAGATACGCGACCCGGGCGTAGGCTTGGGCGGCCGGACCGGATGGTGAGCGTGTACACGGACATCGGGAAATTTGGTCGTGAGGGTATATTCGAGAGGATACTGGGGGAAATCGCTGAGAGGACGACGAAGATCAGAATGAAGACCCGGATCCGCTACCCATGCTGCGCGCGACCCGAACGGAGAGCCAGCGCCCTGCCAGAAGCAGCCTCGAAGGATCACCAGTTGATCGACGTGGTCGCGAGATTCAGGAATAGGCTGACCTGGAGGAGCAGACGGTTCAGGATGCTTGATGGCCAGCCCAACAGCTTGTAGTTCCTTTGCGATCTGCTCCTTTCCAGGTCCAGACAATACGAACCGGAAGATTTCCGGGTCGGGGCGCAGAGACAGAATCGCATAGATCACATTCCACATCTGCGCGACAGTAGGAGTATTTGCTCCATCCCAGGTCAGATACGAGACTGGAGACCTCTTCGCCCGTGCCCAGGGTGAATTGTTACTGTCTGGAGGGACACTCGCTGGATCGGGCTGGGAGAGCTCGCTGAAGATCAGCGAGGCATGGTGGAGAGGTTCAGGCGGAGGAAGGCCATCGTCTTGGTTTTTGGACAGGCAAAGACGAAATATCCTGCATGTCTCTTCTCGTGAGACAATCTCCAGCTCGTAGGTGGTCTTGTACGGTTCAGGGAGCCGCACAAGAGGCAGCTCTTCTTCACGATCATCTGTAGACGCCATTTGTGGCAGCTCTAGGAGAGAAAAGAGAAAGGTTAGACAAAAAAGGAAGCAAACCAGTGAGAAGGGCAAAATCAGGATGCTGAGGTGAGGCTCGATATGGGAGAAAAACAGATGCTGCTCCCAGCTTGAGAGACAAGCCGTCTTGCGGATGAATCCGCGTCACACCGGCTACCGGGCTGGAATCCATGGATGTCGGATTCAGTCTTGACCTCGGTCTGGCAGGTCTGGGCGAAAATGCCAGCAGTGACTACACATCTTACGTACAGTACAATTGGGTTCTTAAGGAACCTTTGCAGTGGCGCACTAATGACTCTATTGCACTCAGCCAAAAGAAGTAGTTCTAGACAGTTCAAGACACTTGAGATCAATTGGATCTCAGGAGTGGAACCTACAACCCCTTCTCCATCATCTTTGGCAGACACTTTGACTGGCAAAGAAACCTCCGTCTGTTTACCAAGGACCTGGCCAAGTGGAGAAGTGCTGACAGAGTTATCTGATGAACGCCAAGCGGGGCCATCATCAGCCGGCTCTTGCCGCCTTAAGACTCTTTTCTCCTTGGCATTATTTCACTTTGCACAATGCTGTCTCCGACAGTCGGCCAGTTCCACTCATCGCCATGTTCGGCGCTCCAGTTCGTGGGCCTAGTGCTGCTATGACTTCGACACGAGAATAAATGGGCGGCAGTTGGCGGTCTCCGATATGCCCCCGAGTGCAACTCCGACCGGACTGAGTTTGTGTCCTCGATGGAGCACCAAATAGTGCTGTAAATTATCTGATCAACTGTGGAGTCTTGCTCTTGGCCGCTTCTAGGCGCTGCGAAACAGGTTTCGAGTGACTAAGAGGTTAGTTCTCAGCAATGTCATTCACCAGGGATCGGTCCTTCCTCCCAGGGCCCAAGCCTGCTTCACCGTGTCACAAGCACTTTCACGCTTCGTGTGAGTTGAACAGCAGTGTCAATCCCACACTCGCTCCTTGCAAGCTGAAATTAATGCGCTGAATATTATCTATCTGTCTCTTAACCTATCCATGTCAAGAGTGCCGTCAAGAAGCCAATATCCAGTATCCATTCATTTGTACAGACCTGCCGCATGAAAACATCCGATGACTGAAAAGCAACACGGCAATTCTCCGGCCGACGAGCACAAAATCCAAGATGAGAGCAAAGTCTCTTCGAGGTTTCCAGCTGTATGTGGAAGGCCCTGTTTTATTGCCTTTTTGCATCGTTGGTACGAGATACCCCAGCTAACTTTGGCTCGCTGCTGGAGCAGTGGCTGTCGCCATGGAAGTATCTGCCAACAAAAAAGAACCTGCAGCAAGCCTTTGCGTATCTGCGCCTTCTCTTCTCGTCTGATCCGTCGATCCTCGATGTATTCCTCATAATCGGCGGAGTGGTCTTCGCCATTGCCGCTGGCATTCCGTTTCCTTTACTGGGCATCTTGTTCGGTCAGCTGGTGAACGACCTGAACTCGTCCACATGCGATCCCACACAGAACAACATCGAAGCCTTTCAGTCGAGTGTTCGCACCAAAGTGCTTTATATCATCTACATTACAATCGCCAATTTCGGGTTCATCTACCTCCACGCTGGATGTTGGAGTCTGGTCGGCGAACGGCTCGTCCGTCGCTTGCGCAAACGTTACTTCCAAAGCCTCCTGAAACAGGAAGCTTCCTTCTTCGATACCCTGCCTCCGGGCGATGTTGTATCCCGGCTGGTCACCGACATCGAGGTGGTCCAGTCAGGCACTTCGGAGAAGGTGGGAATCTACATTTCGACCATCTCGTATTTTGTGGCCTCGTATGTGGTCGCATTTACCAAAGTAGCCGCAATCGCCGGCATGCTCGTATCCGTCGTTCCATGTTATTTCCTCATGGCCTTTGTGGGAGGTCACTACATCCAAAAGTACGCCAGTCGGATTGCGGAGCATGCCAATGCTGCAACTTCGGTGGCATCATCTAGTCTGTCTCATTTACCTCTCGTCCATGCTTTTAATGCAAACCAACGTCTAGAGGCGATCTTCTCTCGCCATCTGAGCCTGGCTAGAATGGATGCCCTCAAAAAGGCCCTCACTCACGCCATCCAGTTGGGCCTGTTGTATTTCATCGCCTACTCATCCAACGCGCTCGCTTTCTGGCAGGGGAGCAGAATGATTGCAGATAGAGTGGCCCATAACGCCTCGGGAGTTTCTGTCGGCGCAGTTTATACCGTGATCTTTGTCCTCCTAGACGGTACGCTATCCCTGAAATCACTAAATGCGCCTCGCTAACGATCACAGCGTCCTTTATTCTCAGCCAAGTTGCACCTTTTATTCACATCTTCTCCGCCGCGACGGATGCGTCAGATCGGCTCAGGAAAATAATTGAAAGACCGTCCGCAATCGATGGCACGTCATCTCGCGGAGACCGCTCTGTCAAGTTCGAAGCGGACGACATCGAGTTTCGGGACGTGTTTTTCTCCTATCCTAGCCGTCCTGAGGCTCCTGTCCTCCAAGGTGTCAACTTCAAGATTCCTCCGAACAAACACACTGCTATCGTCGGAGCATCTGGGGGTGGCAAATCCACCATTGTGGCGCTTCTCGAGCGTTTTTACGACCCGACCGGGGGGGATATCATCATTGGTGACCGGAACTTCAAGGACATCAACGTTCAACACCTACGAGGTAACATCGGTTACGTGCCGCAGGAGCCCAATCTGCTCGACCGATCAATCCTGGAGAATATCGCACACGGCCTGGTGAGCTCTGCCGCTGAAAAACACAGACATCTTGCCCCTGTTCTTCTGGATGCCAGTCTTCCCGATCTGGTAAATAAGATTCGCAGGGGAATTCCTGAGAGTGAAGCAGTTGCTTCCTGCGATCCTCGAGTCTCCGAGATTCTTCGACTGGTGAGAGATGCAGCAGCAACGGCAAATGCACTGTCGTTTATTGAAGCCCTTCCACAGGGGTTTGCAACCAGCGTTGGAGCAGCAGGTAATCAGCTGAGCGGTGGCCAGAAACAACGAATTGCCCTGGCACGCGCCCTCGTTCGTGAGCCTCGCATCCTTCTCCTCGACGAGGCTACCGCGGCGCTCGACTCAACTAGCGAGCAGCTGATCCAATCGGCTCTTAAGAGCATAGCTGAGAAGATCACCATCGTTTCCATTGCACACCGTCTAGCGACGGCTAAAGACGCCCACAATATTGTTGTTGTCCAGAAAGGACGCGTGGTTGAACAAGGCACGCACTCGGAACTGATTGCAAGAGACGGGGTTTATGCTGGTATGGTAAAGCTACAGAGTCTCCAGAAAATAAGCATCCCAGATCTTGCAATGGAAGATTCTATCAGTTGCTCTTCTGTCGACAAGGGACACGCTCAGGTGCGGTCCTCTGACAAGGATACCACCTCGGATGCGTCAGATGAGAAGCCCGCTGCAAACGAGGAAATCCAACCCAAGGGCACGATAGAGAAGAGCACCGAAGATAACAAAAAGAATAAACCAAAAAAGCGGTCTTTATGGTCAACCCTAAAGCACACCTTTCCTCTGATTCGGCCGAATATGGGTTTCATTTTTCTTGGTATCGCCTCAGCGGCTGTAGTAGGGGGCAGTTACTCAGGAGAGGCCATTCTCTTCGGCCACACTGTAGGAAGTCTCCGTCCCTGCAAAGGAGTTTCCAGTATACGACACAGTGGTCATCTCTACGGTCTCCTGTTTTTCATCCTGGCGCTGATCGAGTTTACAGCTGTGGTCGTTAGTGGCTCCGCATTTGGATGGGCGGCTGACAAGATCCTCTATCGCGTTCGAGTCTTGTCGTTGCGGTCTCTCCTTCGCAAGTCCCTCAAGTGGCATAACTCCGAAGGTCGCAAACCAGGGACACTGGTTTCACACATCACCAGCGATGCCGCGGCCTTGAGTGGGTTGACTGGAAGCACGATCGGTCTGCTGTTTTCGACTGCAGTGAACCTGATCGCCGGCATCGCCATCTCGCATGCCATTGCGTGGAAAATCTCGATCGTCCTGCTTGCTACTGTTCCGGTACTTCTTTCTGCCGGTATGATGAAGCTCCGAGTGCAGGCGCAGTTCGCAGAGAGACACCAAAAAGCTTTTGCTGAAGCGACGGCAATCACGGTTGAGGCCGTCGACGGGATCAAGACGGTTGCCGCGTTTTCTTTAGAGAACGAAGTGTACCAAGTCTACAGTCGCTCCCTGCAAGGTCCGTACCAAGCAACCCTCAGGGCCATTGCCTGGGGAAACCTGTGGCTCTCGCTGTCGTTCAGTATCAGCAACCTTGTCTATGCGCTGGCATACTGGTGGGGGTCCAGACAAATCGCATCGGGCATGTATTCTCAGACACAATTCTTCATCGTTCTGCCTGCTCTGCTGTTCAGCGCGCAATCTTGCGGACAGATGTTTGCTTTGGCGCCTGACGTCTCCAAAGCCCGCGTCGCGGCAACCAACATTGTCAATCTGCTGACTGATCGCTCGGAGGATGAAGAACCTGGCAAGGTTGTCGGTCCTGGTGAAAACGATGTTCTACATGAGAAGGTGCAGGATATCGAAGCGTATCCACAGGGCCACAAAGCCGAACAAGAAGCATGTTCAGGCCGTGGGGGGATTGGCGTGGAGCTGCGGGACGTCCATTTCGCATACGCATCTCGACAGGATCGGCCTGTCTTGAGGGGTCTTAGTCTTCAGATTCCGGCGGGCCAATTCTGCGCTTTGGTCGGTCCCAGTGGATCAGGAAAATCGACCACATTCGCCATGCTGGAGCGATTCTACCGCCCGTCATCCGGGTCCGTCATCATTGACGGCGTCGACGTCGTCGCCCAGGCAGGGACGTCCTTCCGGGATGACATCGCACTCGTGCCGCAGGAAAACGTCCTGTTTGAAGGCACGGTGGCCTTCAACATCGCACTGGGGGCGCGTCCGGACCACGAACCCACGCAGGCGGAGATCGAGGAGGCGTGTCGACTGGCCAACATCCATGACACGATCATGGCGCTGCCCCAGGGCTATGAGACAATGTGCAGCCAGGACGGCAAGCAGTTTTCCGGGGGGCAGCGGCAACGATTGTCGATTGCGCGGGCGCTCGTGCGCAAGCCGCGGCTGCTGCTGCTGGACGAGTCGACGAGCGCGCTGGACGTTGAGTCGGAGAAGCGGATCCAGGAGGCGTTGGCGACGGTGGCGAAGCAGACTACCATCGTGGCGATCGCGCACCGGCTAAACACGATCTACCGGGCGGACCGGATCTTCTTGATCGAGGAGGGGCGATGTGTCGATCAGGGCACGCACGCGGAGCTGGTGGAACGGAGCGAGACGTATCGAAAGAGCGTGATCCATCAGTCGTTAGAGTAGTCTAGAGTAGGTAGGGCTACAGGAACTTTCGAGTCGATAATATCGTAATGTCTATTTTTGCATTTGTTGATAGAATAGGAATCGAGGAAACTATGCGGCTGATATATTGCATTAATTAATCCCGGTAGTAATTACAGAGCAATTATCGCTTGACCAGCTTGACCAGCCTGATCGAGCCAGTCTACTAATACACAAGCTAATATGTTCCTCTCTTAACTCTTGCTGGTCCAGCTTTCATAGCAGATTTTTGTCTATTCATTAGAATGCGCTTTGTTTTTTCTTTTTTTTTCTATCCGGAGGATTCGTTCGCTCCAAAATCACAAATAATAAAATAAATATACAGTTCTCTGACTAAAAAAGAAATAATTCATTTGTCAATTATTCAATGACAATAAAATATTCCGTAATTACTGACCAATTAATTATTTTTTTTTCAAACCCAAGTCGATCATCTTGAGAGTACGCCGGTTGTTGAGTTCCCGAACGAAGATCCATCCATGCGCTTAAGTGTTTTTTTTTCTCGTTTTGGCCCCCTCCTTAATGACTAGAGACTATGTCTAAGTTTACTTTCTATGTGAAGTAGTACTCCGTACGGGGTAGTAATACACGCAGTATATGGAGTAGCGCTGCGTAAGAGTCTAAAAGAAGAGACAGGACAGATCGTCAGATCAGATCCTTTCGACCTGATATATTACTCCATATATATGTACTCCGTACAAATAATTTTTTTTTACCCAGGAAACAGGACATGCATGACATGCGGAGGGATTTTTTTTCACTTTCACGAAGCGGGATTGCGGGATTATTAGCAGATAGATTCGGAGTAGTTAGATAGATACTGTAGATCTAGGTACAGTACTAATTAACTAGCCCCTGGCCCCCTCCCCTGCCCTCTTTGCAGATCGCGACATTTGTTTGTTTGTTTGGTCGAGTTTTCGAGAAGGTATGTACGGAGTACTACTACTGTGTAGTAACACTCCGTAAGCGAGTCATCCACATAAAAGGATTCGTTTGTTTATTCGCGCAGTTTGAGTTGTATCAAAGTACAGTAAAATAGTCTGTGTGCAAGTGCCTTAGGCAGGTAGGTATGTACATACAGTATGTAGAGATGAAATAAATAAAACTGCCAATGTCCTTACTAGCATTCACACATAGCTGTATAGGTAGGTAGGTTCTCGTGCTTATACAGCTCGATATAATCTATATAACAATCGATATGATATGATAATCCACCAAAAAAAAAAGAAAACACTGAATCTGAATCTGAAACCGATAGGACACTACTCCATAGAAATTAGAATATATATTAATACTCCGTATTGTGTATCATTAATCATCAATATCCTACAGTAATCTTAGCAATTAGTTACTACTTATAGTTACTACTTACTCCGTAGGTGCAGAGTACAGTACATATTATTTTATACTCCGTACCTACTCTATACTCCGTATTGGAACGATAATCTGGCGGTGAGTAAGCCAGCATCCTTTCAAATAAAATATCCTCACAAATAAAATAATATTCCGTGATTAAATACTCCGTGAGAATAATGAAAACCAAGAAAAGAAAAAAGGGGACCCACGGGAACTGTGCCACTGACTTGGGGCATTTCAATCACGTGACGTCTTGTCCATGTTTCATGTTCCTGGACTAAAATTTAGTTGACTAGGAAAAAATAGGCGTTGAGCTTTCTGATTTGTCGACAGTCGCCAGCGTGGCGTATTCCGGGTTTTGCTAAAATTAGTTTTGCTTGCTCTTGCTCTTGCCCCTGGATCTTTGCTGTCTCAGGTATCAATCAGGTATCAATCAGGTATCTCGTGTACGGAGTACAGATTACTAGAACTGTTCCCTCGTTAAAATATTAAATATTATCAGTCTGCTTGCTATGTATGTGCGGGTTATGTGCTGAGTCTTCTTCCTCTTTTTTATCTTTATTTTTTCTAGAAAGGCGACAAGTCAAATCACGTCAAGTTCGAGTCAGTCGGATCCTTGCCGATGCATGTCCAGACTCGATACTGCGAGTCAGCAATAATAACTAAAATGAATAATAATAGACGCCATTCTCCCCAATAATTGCGATTATACGCATACTATGCCATAGTATATGAGAAATAAATTAAAAATAAGTAAATCAATAAAGGAAACCAGAAAAAGAGAAGCAAGGAAGGATGGATGGATGGACGGATGTGGATGGTTGCAACGTAGCATCGCTCGCTAACTTAACTACTCCATACGGAGTAGCTATTACTACCCCATACTCCATAAAAGACATCAAGCATGCTGATCCTCTTTCCCCTTTTTTAAAAAAACTTTCTTCTTCTTTTCTTCCTTTTTTTTGACAGGGATTAATATTTACGAAGTACCAGCCAACCGACCAATTAACAAAAGAACCGATCGATCGATCGACTATAGCAGTAGTATTTAATAGCAATAATAGCAGTGGCAATTATTAGCAGGGAGAGAAGGTTAACTAGGTTCTAACTAGCTAAGGCTGAGCTCAGCCTCAGCCTTCTTTTAGAGTCCTAGATAGACATGGGGATGCCAGCCTACCTAATGTAGTTTACGGAGTACCTAAAGTAGGGGTACCAGGTATTAAGGACTTAGGTAAGGACCAGGACCAGGGCTAGGACAGGACCAGGGTCCTCCATATTCCATTTTGAGGAAAAGGAGAACAATAGGAATGCGGAATAAGAAAAGCAAAATAGGAATAATATAATATCTCCTTTTCTCTGGAGGATTGATAATGAACTCCGCACCTGTTATCTGTACTCGGTTCGGTATACAGGTAGCATTATTATCCGTACCCATCATAATAAATCAATTAATCTCTAAAATAGTCGTGCATTTATTTATAGCCTACTAGTGATATGCAGACTTAGCACTCACGTCTCTTCCATTCTGATACTAGCCAACTATTAACTATGGAGTACTAGTACTACTGGACTACTCCTTACTCCGTCTGACTACTAATTAAAGACAATAATAGTGCAGAGATAAAAATACATCTCACTACTCCGTAAATAATATCAAACTCAGGGGCAATGAATCGGCAGATGAGTAACTCCTAGCACGGCCCGCCAAGCGCCACTCATCACGGGCCATCCGCGTCGTCACCTGGGCCCACTGCCGCAAGCCGTTCTGGCCAGCAGAATACAGCGAGAGTGTATGCACACAGGATATGAATACGGAGTATATGCTGGAATATGATTGCGAGAGAAGCCGAATACTGCTGTCTGCACACGCGGTCCATTTCCGCTCATCGGCATAATATAATCAGACGGAGGCGAACCATGGAATGCCTGCCTGGTGTTGCGCAGGCCTTTTTCCATAATTAGCTCCCGTTAATAATCGATTAACATGCTGAGGATTATTCGATGAGTAATAATCCACTGGATAGCCGCGAATTCGACTATCCAGATCGTTCCCGCGAAAAGATTTTCTGTTGCCTCTGAACGCTCTGCCGCACCCCTTTTGCTTATCGCCTCCTCCTACTCCGTAGATATCGACATGATCGACTGACTCTGCGCCATTGGCTCTCCGCTGCAATCCCAGATCTGCCGCTCGGCCAGGGTGGCCCCATAGTCTGACACCGGCCGGGGTCGACGACGAATTCGGTCGGAACCTAATTAATGAATCGTGCCTAGCGCCTCAGGACTTGCATTCCTCTGGCGGTGGCATCCTCCACAGCCCTCCACCGGGTCCCTCGCTGAGTTAATTCCAGGCGAAACTTGCCCCTGGCGTCGGCACGGCAGTGTCGCCCGCCCGCCCCTGCAACTGTAGGTAGTAGAGGCACGTTGCTTGCTGCGACAGAACAGACGCAGGAAAGCCCGCTGCATGCGCACTGTCCTGCGCTTGTCCTCCCCGTGCGTCTGGCCGGCTGTGTCTTAGACCGCCAGCAGAGGCCAGTCGTCCCTCTGCTGGGCCGCAGCCGCAGCCGCAGCACTCTCCCACTCCGTCGACAGGGAGTCCAGACTTCGAACCGCACGTTGCCAGTTCATCTCATCTCCTCTGTCTCCTTTCCGACTCTCCCCACTGTCCTATCTCTCCGCCCACGCTGGGCGACGGCCGTCATCCGGACGCCTCTGTCTTTCTGCTGGCCTGGCCTCGACTGGTTTCAGCCTCTCCGCCGGCTGCTCTCGCTGTCAGCACCAGCCGCTGCGCTTCGGACGAGACGACTTATCTCCAAACACCCCGGTCAGCAAGCTGCTAGAGCTACGTGGTGCGTCCGCTTCGCTCGGCGGCTTCTTCATGTCCGGCTGAGGCTACCTCCTGAGTAAGTTCTGTCTAGCCATGCACTTGTGCAGTTCAGATCCACGGAACGTGTGCCAGTGATGCGTGGTTCTTGAACTGCCCTCCGCTCAAACAAGCTTTTCAGGTTGATGTGATGCGGAGTTCTGACTGTGATTCCTCCAGATTCACACTTCCTTCCTCCTCCTCACCACGGCGAGAAGCTCTGTGAATCTCCCTTCTTGACCCACACGACCTGCCCTCCGTTCACCTCCATGCGCTGTCTCCAACAGAGTCTGTCGGTTTTGGCACATCTTGATACGGAGCATCAGCAAGACACTGCTTTGGAACCACGTACCTGCATAGACTAGGCAACACTTGCATATTGCATCCGGCTTTTGTTTGGCCTCCTGTAGGAACACAGAGCCGCTTTTGGATGCTCAGCAGCTGCAACCCACGGCACTGTGACTTGGATTGGTCACGTCCACAGGGTGTGTTCTCGGCGATTGACTGGTGAAGTCACACACCCTGTTTGTCTGAACCTTCAGGCATACCTGGCACAGACACAACGGTTTCAAATCCAAAATGGAGTCTCCGGCAGCCTATCCTGAGTCGCCGATGGACCAGGATGACATTCCTTACCCCTGTAAAGGATGTGGAGAGGTAGGTGACGCGAAAAAATAACAAGATCACGGTCTGTTGGTGCCTTTGTGCTGACCGTGTCTGATGCCTGCAGATCCTCGAGGAGGGCAAAGCCTTCGAACTAGGTGAGTCCATTCCCTCCCAACATGTATTCGTACCTCGGCGGCGCCTAATTTTTGTTTTCAGCGGGAAATCGCTGGCATATCGATTGTTTCCGATGCAACACTTGTGGCACCCTCCTTGACTCCGATGCGCACCTCCTTCTCCTCGGCGACGGATCCTTAATTTGCAATAACTGCACGTACAGCTGCAGCTCCTGTGGAAACAAAATCGAAGATCTGGCCATCCTCACCGGTGACCAGGCCTTCTGCGCCAACTGCTTCAAATGTCGGAACTGCAAGAGGCGAATTGAGAACCTCCGCTATGCGAGGACGTCGCAGGGGATTTTCTGCATGGACTGCCACGAGTCACTCATGCAGCGGCGTCGCAAGAAAAAGACGGCCGCGAAGAAACCCAACATTCAGTTGGACAAATCTCTACCATCGCTCCCGCCGAACGCCGAAGCTGAGGACCATTTCGCGCGCGAGGCCGACAAACCGGCGCCGAAGCCCCATGCTGACGTCTCTCCCGATCCGTCGTCGCGTAATCGTTCAGCAGACCATCGAGCTCCGAGCAGAGGACGTGTTGAAGGTTCGCCCGTTCGGCAGCAGGATCCCCAAGGTAAGGAGTTCAATGGCCTGGTCCGGATCGCGTAACCGAGGGCTGACGCGATGCATCAGACAATCTCATTCTTCCCTCCAGCACCTATCGCAACAACCGTCACTCGATAATATCGACTAAATCCGATGCCGACGGAGGTGAAGAATTCTTGATCCCAGTCGCATTCGATCCGTCTGGGGAAGAACGTCCGTCTTCGCGGGGAGTGGCTCAGGACAGCGCTCCCCCGGTGCAACAACGGGACTTGCTCGATAGTACCAGGTCGGCCGCGTCGTCGCGTCAGGTGTCATCATCAGAGAGGCATGAGAGCCCGTCGCAGAATCCATCCCCCCACATTGCATACCAAGAAAAGGGCCGTCAGCCTGGGAATATCGACCCGACGCGCTGGCGACAGGACTCCAAAGGCTCTCAAGGCAAGGCGGAGAATAATGATGCCTTCAAGCTGCAGGATGCACCGAAGAGCAGGAAGGCGAGCGTTCAAGACAAGGAAGGCGCGTCTGCGTCGGCAACGAGCTCGCCTAAGGCGAATGATCCATCGAAGACGCCTCAAGCTTCCTCTCAGAAGTCTGCTGCCCCGGTTGCCGGTGCGACGCCGTCGCGACCATCCCATGAGCTTCAGAGGCTCCATGAGAATGGGTCGACCGACTCGGCGCGGTCCTTGTCGTCTGCTCCCACGATGCAGTTTCCTCCCAAGCGGGGAGACTCCCTTGAGCACTACAACCAGATCCAGCGGAAGGAGGTTGGGTCTGCCGCGAAGTCTTCGTCTGCGAGTCCCAGCGATGGCAGCAAGGACAAGTCTGCGGGCAAAGGCTCTGACTCCAAGGCCGCGGGTGACGCGACTTCCTCATCTGCGAGTCACGCGGATGCCGGCTCAGAGCAGCCCAAGGACGCCGTGCAAGACTCATCATCACGGCCTCGACCATCCACCGAACAGAGCGACCATACTCGCAATGGGTCCGTAAGCACTATGCAGTCCGAGTCCCAGCGACCGGCAGACCTGGGTTCATCTCCATCCTTGCTGCGGTTCAGCGGCGGCGGGGACTTCTCGATGGACGAGGATATGGCTCGAATCTGGGGAGAGCTCTCTTCGAACAACAAGGAGGGCAGCGAGTCGTTTTTGAAACGCGTGTCGAACTCGGTGCGCCATGGGCGGAGCTTCAGTGACAAAGGCACGCGTCTTTCCAAGGATTCCAAATGGCCGAAGTCTCCTGTCAACGATATCAGCAGCCCAAGCACGAGCTCGCCCGAACAGCACGAGGATATCAGCTGGCTCCGGAGCGAGCTGCGGAGGGAGCGGCAGCGAGTTATCGAGCGAGACCAGAAGATCGCGGAGCTGGAGGCGGCGCTCAATGCGACGGCGGCAGTGCAGCAGGCCAACAGCGAGCTGCGCGAGAAGCGGTCGACGATGGTCGTGCTGGACACGCGGAAGGAGATTGTGCTGCGCGAGTTGAGCGTGCTGACGGAGCATCTGGAGGCAGAGAAGCAGGGGGGCGAGCCGCTGGACCTGAACAAGCTGACCAGCAACGTGCTGCGCGAGTTTGCCCAGTCGCTGCAGAAGCTCAAAGACGAGTTCCAGCCCCAAATTGAGGAGCTTATGCAGAAACGGCATGAACTGGTCGAGGAGATCGCCAACCTGTCGCGCATGAAAGACAAGAGCTTCCAGGAGTTCGAGCAGCTGTCGTCCAAGAACGCGCAGCTGGCCGAGCTGAACAACCAGCTCGTCCACCAGATCCAGGAGCTCTACAAAGCAAACTCGGGCGCGCCAGAGGCTGCTCGAGCTGCGAACGGACTTGGCATCTTCCACAACAAAGAAAAGTCGGCCGGCTCGGTCGAAGCCATCAAAGCCTCAACCAACGACCTTGCCACTTCCATCTCAACCATGACCATCCAGCAGGACGAGGCAGAACCGGCCACGATCGTGCCCGGCCCCCAGGTCGTCAGCATCCGCAAGGGTCAGCCTCGCAAGTTCAACTGGAAGAAAGGCGGACAGAACGTGGCCAAGGGTGTCACCAAAGGCCTCAAGGGCGCTTTCTCAACCAGTGAATCCAAGGAATCCGTGCCCCATAGCTCGAGTGCCTCCCAGGACAACGGCTCCTCGATGCCACGATCTCAGACTCAGGACCCAAGCCGTCAAGGATTCGGGTTTTTCGGAAATCAGAAGAAACAGGCGGCCTGGAAAACGCAGCAGAATGGCAGCTCTCCTGCTCCGGCTGAGTCTGCGGCCCCAGCAGCTGCTGCAGCAGCTGCTGCTCCGGCTGCTGATGGTACGTTCTGACCCCGCAGCAGCTGCTGGTGATTTGACTAACTTTTGTGCCTTTGCAGGTCTCTTTGGCGTCGAGCTCGAACAACGTTTGGAACAGGAGAAATGCATCATTCCTGCCATCGTCACGCGTTGCATCCAGGAAGTTGAACTACGAGGTAAGCCGACTATGCGGGAATTAGCCGTCGCTTTTCCTCTAACATGCTGGTTTTCTCTTCAGGCATGGACGTGGAAGGTATCTACCGTAAGTCTGGTGCGAGCTCGGTCACCCAGGCGATTCGAGACGGGTTTGAACGTTCCTCTCATGACTTTGACATCTCCGACCCCGATCTCGATATTCATGCCGTGACATCGGCTCTGAAGCAGTATTTCCGCAAGTTGCCAACCCCGTTGATCACCTACGACGTCTATGAGAAACTTCTCGACACCATTGAAATAACCCCTCATTCTGCTCGCATCGAAGCCGTGCGTCGCAGTTTGGAGGGACTGCCGCGTGTGCATCGCGACGTGCTTGAATTCTTGGTGTTCCATCTCAAGCGTGTTGTTGAACACGAGAAGGAAAACCTCATGAGCAGCCAGAATATTGCAGTGGTCTTCGCGCCTACCATTATGAGACCTGAAAGCATCGCGCGTGAAATGACTGACGTCCAGAAGAAGAATGAAGCTTTGAAGTTCATCGTGGAGAACTGTCAGGAAGTTTTCATGTGAACTTCGTCATGGATTCCTATGAGCATCGTCGGGTTTTCATGTGAGCTTCATCGGGTTTTTCATATGAGCTTCACTTTAGGGAGGTCTCGTCGTTCAATCTCGGCTTGGTTTCTATTTATTACTCGACGAATCATCAGATTCAGACTTGGCTCGGCGTTTCGGATTATTCGATGACACCATTTCTTCGTTTCTTGAGCGGGTGTTTCCTTTTGAGTGTGTATGGGAATCGCTACGCGCAGTCTTGACCGAGCATGTCCTGAAGGCGATGTCAGCGTCTTTGATCTCATTCCTTTCCAGTTCAGCTATGCTCTGCTCTGACAGCAATTTGAGTCTTCCAGCACTTTGCTGGACAGTGGAGCCGCGGGTTTCAAGTTGATGACCTCACTCACTCTTCCTGAGCGTTTCTTCACGGTGTCCATCTCCTTTTCTCCAGTCCTAGGATTCCCTTCCGGTGTGTCACGATTATACCCCTTGCTCCTTTTTTTTTTCTCTCTCCTATGTTCGATGTTAATTGTTTTTTCGATTCCTTTGCGTTTTAATCAATTACTATGTACTGTAGTAATTGGCATGTTGTATGTTGAGTAAAGCGTGTATGTATGTACATATTTTTATCAGATGAACGTTCGCCACATTTCTTTTTTTTAAAAAAAAAAAGAACGGAAATCCCCCTCGTAAGATATTTAATAAGCCGTCAAGTGTCGACAGTTGAGCAATCCCTTCAAACTTCTTCGTCTTTTGCCAGTACACCAGCAAATAAAAAAAAAGTAAATAAAATAAATGCTCCCGTTTAAAGACTACCAGTAAGTAACAAACCAACCATTATGATGCTATCGATAGATAGGCTGGACCATTACATTAGCCAGCATTTTCGACTGGACAAGAGATGCTACAATAATAATAGAATACAGGTAGATAGATCGATCCATATATAGATAGACATTCTCCCCCCTCCCTTTTTCTTTCCTCTCTTTGTCCTTTGTCCTTAACGTTTAACATGGTTTCACGCAAAATTAGGTTAAAAAAGTATTTATAGAGCAAGACGGAGAAGGTAAGAGGAAGAGCAGGAAGAGAGAAGAAACAAAGAAAGGAGTAAGTCAGTCCTACGATAGGAACCTATGTAGGCGCTGTGGATATATATTTTTATTCTTTCTTTGGGTTGAAATTATTATGTAGGATAGAATGGATAGAGAATAATAGCTACTAGTTAGCTGGCCAAGTACTCCGGAGTAAGCTAAGATTGCTTTGCTTTCTTCAGAAGAAGCAGTAATTAGCTATTATTAGCTCTTCGGTTGGATATGTTGTGTTGGTATATACAGTACCTAGGGTAATCTATCTATCTCATCTTTCTCATCATGCCACTCTTGTCTTGCCTTGTGCTAGCGATAGATATAACTCTTGCAGAACTACAGAGTAACTCTGTCTGATGCGTTAAATATAGGGTTGATTTATTTACTGCTTGACCGTCAGGAAATTACAAGAAATAATTACAGGTCCATTCAAAAAGTTTCATCTGCCAAGTCCCTTGAGCGTTGGATAACGGTCGGGCTGTGTTCCTCCTCTTCTCGCTGACGTCCTTCTAAACCGTACCCGTACTCGTCCGTGAGGTCTGTGCCGCCGGCCGTAGCAAGGATATCCGACACGATGCGCTTGGATGCTTCCTTTGCTGGTATCACAAGTCGGGTTAGCTGGCCATGTCAATGTAAGTAACGAACGCTGTGGAACGAGGTAAAACTCACCTGGTGTTTTCATGAGCCGGCTGTGAGGGATATGGAATTGCATCGTCTTCGGAGGGCTGGTGCCGAAATCCTCATTGTCCAGGTCGTCCAAGTCGTCGTCGCTGTCCCAGGCACTGCCCTTTCGTGTCTTTGCTGGCGTGAGCACACTAATGCCAGGCTTCGGCGTGACGCGCGTCTTGCTGGGCCGGCGTTTTCGGCTCGTGCCCGGCGTCTGGCCCTTGAGCGGAGAGGAAAAGATCTCTTCGTGCAGCTTCGGAGCTTCCATTTCAGGACTGGAGATGGGCGAATCGTCGAATGCATACCGCGACGTAGGCTTGTCTTTTGGGGTCACCGTGAATTTCGTCCGGCCCGTTCCTTTGGTCAGCGGCGTCGCTTGGACGCGATAAGTCTTGTCGAGCACCCGATGAAGAACGGGATCTGTCGGTTTCTGGTTGTTATTGTTGTTCCTGCTCTTCCTGGCTGTTGATTCTGGAGGAATAAACGGAGATGACAGTGGCGTTTCGGACTGATCCTGCCGTTGCCTGCCAGCAGACCTTCCGGGGGTCACTGGTGTATCGCCCGGAAGAGCCGAAGTATCTTCGTTTCCGGTGCCTTCCTCACGGAGAGTCTCGTATGGCGAGGGGTATGGAATGGACAACGTGGTCGGTTCGTCTTGTCCACTCTGACGCACTGGGGGCCGCGGCGTACTGTGAGACGGGGAGATCGTGAGTGAGGAGAGATCCAGATCTTCACCGCGATGATCGATATCCAGGTGCTCTGATGACGGCGTCTCGTAAGACGCGGCGTCGTCGAGCGTGGTATGAGTGGTGTTGGTCGATTCCTCGGTTACCGTCTGGTCCTGGACGGTGTCTTCGTTCGGCTGCTCTTCATACCCCGAAAGAGAGACATTGGCGCTAGCCTCGAAAAATTGTTTCCAGAACTGTTGACCGGGATAATCATTAGCCTAATAATCCGCTACAATCGACTTGATAAATGTCGTGTCCCACCTTAGCCCCCTCCCAGACATTCTTCGAGTGCTCCGCGTATTGTTCGACAAGAGGCAGAATGCTGGTCGTGACGATCCGATGGGCCCGTGAGAAATTGCTGTCGATTTCTGCACCCATGATTTAGTATGGTGTCTTCTTGTTTATCCCAGGGCAAATGCAGGGACGAGTCATTGTTTACCTTGCAGTGTTAGGGTGATGGACTGCTCCAGCTTCTCCAACTCCTCCGTCAGAGTGAGATTTCGCTGTGCAGGAGGCGCCGGACGCGACATTGTGCATCAATGGAATCTCTTGCAGCCAAACAATTGAGCAGACGGGGATTGCGAGGTTATGGCTGTTGATGATGTTGTTGTCAGTTCATGACCGCGTCTTGGTGGAGAACGGAATTCCCAAAGGGGACACGTTCTAGGGCTGGCGGATAAGGGCTGCTGTCAATCACGTGGAGGGGCGGAGGGGCGGGGTTCGGGACTGCCGGCGATTATCTCATTGACTGCTGACTCGTGCCAATCCGCATCCGCCGTGGCGCAGGTCCGAGGCGAATCAAGGCTGCCTTGTTTCGTCCAAAGGAGTCTCTCTCTTGGTCTCTCTCCTCGTGCAGGCAGCTCTTTCACCTCTGCAGAGCTTCTCTGTTCAGCAGAGTCCAGCTTCAGATCGTCTGTCATCAGGAATAATGCCGGCTCCAATAGCAAAAGGTTAGTCAGACCCTCTTGAAGCTATCTCTGTTATCTATCTATCTATCTATCTAGGCGGTCGGGGCGATAACGAGACCGTTGGTATCCTGCTGGACCGCTGTCGTAGCTATCATAACCGTCGAGCACTGCTCTATGGCCAACCTTTTTTACCTTTCTTTCGACCCTCTCTTTTTAACATTAGTGTTTGTTTTACGATCCATTTGCTGATTACTCCAGGCATTATCATCACCGTCTCCGTTCTCGTTGCAGCCGGGATCGCCATCTACGAAAGCCCCCAGTTTCGAAGATGGGTGAACAACTCCCGCCGGAAGGTAGCATTTGCCCTCTACAACTTGGGAGATGAAATCCACCCCCGTGATGTCTCGCCCGAGGATATTTCCATGACAGAGGAGGTGGGCGAAGCAGCGGAGGAACGCAGGCGGAAAGCTCGTGAGGAGATCATGCAGCGGCGTGCACTGCTGGAGGCTCGTCGGAGGAGGCAGTCTTCCGGTGCAATGGTTAGCTTTGATTCTCTTGTGGATAAAGACGGCCGCTTGCGATCAGATCTCGGGGATCTCGAGCCAACCGCTCAATCTACAGCGTTGGACACGGGAGACTCCAAGGCAGTGTTGAGACACAGCGGGCAGCCAGGACCCAATGCCCTCACGGAAGGACGCCTGCAAGCACAGCGGGAACTCCTCGAGCCCACGGGCCGCGATCGGCTTCATCTCACACTGCCATCGGAGACATCATCCCATTATCCATCCGAGTCTTTGGTGGATTTGACTCCAACCTCCGAAGTTCCCGATGCGGACGCATTTGCCTCAGTCCACTCCGCTCGGTCGCCGCACGAGCCGCTTGCTCAATCAGAGTACTTTTCGACAGTTTCATCAAACCATTCTGAAGCGGACACCTTGGAATACTATTATGCCCATCCAAATCAGCCTGCCCAGGCTCCGTCGAATCCATTTGACCATCCTCAGGACCACGACATATCTACCGCATCATCCATGCCAGGAAGTCTCAGTCACATCGGCCGGGAGTTGACGGACGCTTCGTCCGATGGCACGTTGAGCGAATGGGGACATGCGACCGAAGGCATTGCTACTCCGGCCAGCTGGTCTGAAGTTGGCAGTGTAGTCAGCAGCGATGATGCTCACCATCACCAAGCATGAATCAGATACAATCTCGCATGTCGATGATGGGTGAAGGATATGTTCTGGATGACGTCAATTGAGCTCAGGAATGTGGAGTTCCGCCGGCTCGTGCGGCAGCCGTCTGGAATGTTGGAGGTCCATCATGATTTCAACAGGAGCGCTGCAAGCTCATTAACTCGCGAAGTCGCTAAAGGAAAGCTTATTTGGTATCAGGTCAGGGTAAGAATTGAGGGAACACAGGGACGGCGTAATTGGGTCTATGATTTATGGTCGTGATATTTTTTTTTTCTTGCTTCTTTTCATTTCAAGAATGGCGCATAGACATCGGATAGTGTTATATTTGCTGTAGCTGCTCGATCGATCGATCAATAATACATGGATTCACTGGCATCTTTTCGATTTCAGAATCAACTACGTCATCAGATCAGACCAGTCGTCGGTACGATTATTTACGTAAATTGAATCTCGATGCAGAGGGAAGGGAAGAAAATCCCTGCAGGTCTTCTCCGTGCAGTTGATCGATCGATCGATCGATCGAAAATAGATCCTAGAGTACAGAGCGCATATACTTATCTGCACTGATTGACTCTGCATGTGCACGAGCTTAATGTCACTGGTGGACCTTTGGAGCTGGGAATCCTCCACTCAGAGAGGCTTTCCTACGTGGCCATCTGCATCAGCGGCAGCTTACCGCGCATGGGCCCAGTTGTACTGGAGCAGTGGGTAGTGTACATACATATGATATCAGTACAGTACCTAAGGTACAGATTACCTAGCATCTACATTATGTATGCACAAGAGGCATTGCAACTTCAGAGGAGCCAACCAGCTGATTGACCTGAACATCAACATTGCACTACCATGGCTGGTACGTGCAGAGATGTGACGATCTCTGTGCGGGGAAGTCACGCGACCGCAACATCGCCGAAAGAGAGGGGATCCCTGGCAGATTACGTACGCACCGTCCAGACAGAATCATTATCAATCAGACTACCAATCGATCAGTTCAGCCGATAATATAATATCATGCCATCGTGGTCGTACAGTATTGTACGAAGATACATGGGTTTCGTTGAGATGGTCTTTTGCAGCATCTTACACCTCTAATTCATTCAACGACCTTACGCATAATGTAACTTCGGCAGAATTGCGGGGGAGCATCTGCTGGGTCGTCCTCGTGTACATTACTCCGTACGTGAACGGAGACTCCGTGCAATTAGTTAACTAATCATACTTTGGCTTACGTATACGCTTCCAGAACTCGGCACTGCATCGCAGCATTGTCTCTCTCCGGCTAGTCTGTGGGGTGACTGGGGTGGTTATTGAAATCTCTGCCGGAACTATCGGATATCTCTACCAGCCCGCCAAGCCGCCAACGAGTGCAGCGTCTCGGATCTCGGGAGGCCGTCGCCCGTATGCCAGCACTATGCATGTACTCCGTATGTGCAGTCGTCATCGGGCGGCAGCTAGCGATCTCTGGCGCGCAAGCGAGGCGCTGGGCGGGCACAGCTGACGCCACCGCAGTTGTCAAGATTCCAGTCACGATCCGCCATGCCGCTTAGGGAAGGCGCGCACGCGTCCTGGCTGCCCGCCGGACCCATCATCGCCAGCACTCTCCAGCAAAGAGCCCACTCGGCACGTTGGGAGACTGGATCGGATAGACCGAAAGACCGGCTTGCGTGCCTGATGCCGGCTCCTTCTTATCTTCTTCTCTCCGGCTCCTGGGCCGGGACCCGGGATAAAGATGCCTATCCCGCCGCCATCCAGCATCAGGCACTGCACGACTTGCTGGGACGGTGGCTGGTGCGTTAACACGTCAAGCCAGACTGCTGCTAGAGGGCTTCTGGGGCACGTTCATCAGCATCAAGTCGATAGAAGCGAGATACTCGATTGGCTGCGCGCTCTGCCTATCCAATTCCGGCCTAATCCCTTCCACCCTGGTGTATCTTGGCACATCTTGGCTCAGTGGACATTAGCATCTATCCTGCTGGGCTGGCGGTGTGTCGGCCCATAGGCGACTGGGCAGTGACTAGTTTCGATTTCGAATCTAGCCGTCTTTCCGATGGAGACGAGGGGGGATTAATATCGAGAGTCGATCAATCCCCACGCACGTCGTACTGTATAATATAGCGAGCGAGAGGTAAGGTTGGCGAGAATGCGATCAACCCGGTGACACACGTCGAAGCTCTGAGATGATCCTCCTGGGCCTATTGGCAGTTCTGGCCATTGTTTCAACGCTGGTCTCCACTGCCGCCGTGCCGGCTCCGACTCTCAAACCGCCAGTCGTCCTTCCTGGTGTCGAGCACATCACTCTGAACCGGTCCCAGGAGGCCAAATATTTTCACGAACCGGGTGGCGATGATATCCTGGGCCATTACGACACGCGATTCTACCATGGTGTCGTGTCGGACGCAGAACGGGTCGACACACTTCGGCACATGATCCGAGCCTATCTCAATTTCTTTCGGGAAAATGATCTGGAGACCTGGATCGCGCATGGCTCATTGTTGGGCTGGTGGTGGAACGGCAAGGTAGGACAACCACAATATATCTCAGGATATTTTTGTGGTACATGAACTGACTTGTCTCGGATCTTCAGATGCTTCCATGGGACTGGGATCTCGATACACAAGTGCTCGACACCACCCTGGCTCGCATGGCCGTCCATTTCAACCATACGATCGTGACGTACGTCTCCGACGATGACAAGGTCAACCGCAAATACCTCCTGGACGTCAATCCGTGGGCCTATTGGCGAGATCAAGGGCCGGGGCATAACATCATTGACGCGCGGTGGATCGACCTTCAGAATGGGCTGTACATCGACATCACGGGGTTGAGCCAGCTCGACCGGGAAGAGGAGCCCGGGATCTGGCAGTCCAAGAACTTCCACCGCTACCGCACCCAGGATCTGTATCCGCTGCGGGAGAGTGTCTATGAAGGCGTTCCGGTGAAGATCCCGTACAAGTATCAGAAGATCCTGGTTGAGGAATATTCCGCAAGAGCGTTGACAAGAACCAGATTCCAGAAGTAAGGATGCCTATGAAACCCCGACAATGGACATCAGCTGATTTGTATTCTCTTCAGTCACACCTGGTTTCCAGAGCTAGAAGAGTGGGTTCCAGACGATGTTGAGCTCCCGTTCGCGTAAAGCACGGGAGACGGGTCATTTCAACATACGCTCGACATCGCCTGCCTCAGTCTCCTGCCCTCTCATCCGTCATTTATTTCACTCATTCCATATCTGTGTCTGGTTCGACACTTCTATGCATCGTCGGCGCCATTCCATAAATTTTCAGTGACATTTTTTGCTGCGGTGGGTCTTGAATTTTGTTAGCGATGAAACATATGACTGGCTATATTACTGTGGTCATATGTGTGCACGATATGTTTGGTTTATTGATACCCTGTTGATTGATTTAATTTCTAATATCGCCTGATGATGATTTATTGGCGATGAGCATATACTCTGTAGTGAGTATATATACTCATGAGACGTATATCACGTATATACAAGCGTCGTGTATATATGATATTAATACATTTATATATTTATTTTCTCTCATTATGCTTTCCTATGCAGTATTTATCCCAGAATGAATGCCAAATTCTCGAAAATGACAATGTATTGGCAAACTGAGATACAAATCAGGCAAGATGTCTAAGGGTTTAATCAGTCACGTGCATGCTGACAAATCACATGCCAGCAGCTTCTAGAAGGGCGGTGGTTGATTACGTGATCGCATTCCTGATTAGATAGACAAACCAGGCAAACTGGTCCAATGCTCTGTACGACAACCATCCTCACCTCCTTATAATTCCAGCCTACAGGGAGAGTATTGATCTTCTTTTCGGGGCCATAATTATTTTCTGCTGGTTTCTCTTCTTTCTAGTTGCCTGAACTGCCCCGATTTCGTTTCTGTCATGTCCGATAACAGCTCCGCCGGCGCAGCTGCCGCTGCGGAGAACGACAACGGCAGCAGCATCACCCTCACCGTCCACCACCACGGCTCTCCCCACTCCTTTACGCTCCCCGCAAATGCCACCCTCCAGGACCTCTCCTCTGCCATCGCGTCGACCCTGCAAGTCCCGCCGGAGAATCAAAAGTTGCTCATCGTGCCCAAGCCAGGACTCCAGAAACCTCCGTTCGCCGCCACGCCCCCGCTCTCCGAGCTGCTGCCCCTGTCGTCGCCCAAGTTCAAAATCACCCTACTAGGGAGCAAAACGCAGGAGATTGACAGCCTCAATGACAGCATTTCCAGCAACCGGCAGCGACTCGAGGCGCGTGCCCGAGCACGTGCGACACAGCCGGCCATCACCCGTCGTCCGCCGCAAGGCATCCACACGTTGTCGTCGCCCTCGTCCTCCACATACACTTTCCACCGTCTCGTCCCGCTGCCCTACCTGCCCAACCCAGAACGCAGCCTGAAATTCCTGGAGCGGCTGCGCGACGACCCGGGGATCCGGTTCGCGATGGCGAAGCACCGGTTCTCAGTGCCCGTGCTGACGGAGATGAACCCGGTAGAGCACACGACCCACGAGTCGCGCACGCTGGGGCTGAACCGCAACAAGGGCGAGGTGATCGAGCTGCGGCTGCGGACGGACGCGTACGACGGGTACCGCGACTACCGCACGATCCGCAAGACGCTGTGCCACGAGCTGGCGCACTGCGTGCACAGCGAGCACGACCGCGCCTTCTGGGAGCTGACCAAGCAGATCGAGACCGAGGTCGAGCGCGCCGACTGGACGCGCGGCGGCCACCGGCTGTCCGACGAGGACTTCTACAACCCGGCCGAGTGGGAGCAGGAGGGGCGGCGACAGGACGAGTTTGTCGACCATGGCGGGTGGACCGGTGGTGAGTTTGTCTTGGGCTCGTCGTCATCAGCTACCACCGGTAATAGTGCCGCTGCTGGTGCAGAGGCCAGCGGTCTGAGTCGGAGAGAGCTCCTGGCGCGAGCAGCGGAGGAGAGGATCAAAAGGGAGCAGCAAAGAGGGAGAGGTTCTAGTTCAGAGAAATCGTGACGTTTGCAACGGATACAGATATAATGTACAAACACATATACATATCTGATATGGTATGATATATGTATATATTTATATGTATTTCATGGATGATAATGTGCGTATAGCTTAGCGTTATGTATATAGCTGAGACGCTACTAATGATTGACGACTGACTGATGGACTTTTTGCTTATATGGAGATACTTATGTATGTAGTATGTATGTGTGTACAGCATGCAGCATGAAATGACAGTATAGTAGCTGAATGAATGAATGAGACCACTCTCTTCTCGACTCATCAATCATCATTCGAAATAATCAACAAGATACAGAGACAAAAAATGAACATTGACATACCCTCACCAATTGTTGGTTATTTATTTAAAGCTGCTCATTGACAAACAACCCCGCCATCCCCTGCCCCGTACCAATACACATGCTCGTAACGAGAATCTTCTTCTTCGTGCGCCGCGCCTCGCTGAGGATGGTGCAGATCTGGCGCGCGCCCGTCGCTCCCAGCGGATGGCCCAGGGCGATCGCGCCGCCGCGCGGGTTGACCTTCTCGTGGTCCAGGCCCAGCGTGTTGAGGCAGTACACGGCCATGGAGGCGAACGCCTCGTTGATCTCGTAGATGTCGACGTCTTCCTTGCTGAGGTTGAACTGCTGCAGCAGTTTCGGGATCGCGGCCGTCGGGCCGATGCCCATGATCCGTGGTGGCACGCCAGCGACGGTCGCGCCGCAGAATTTGGCCAGGATGGGCTGGTTCAGCTCGATGGCTTTGGAGCGGCGCATGAGGAGGATTGCGGCGGCTGCATTTGTATGTATTCGTCAGTATTCAGCCACGGTTTGGACCTGTTGATAGTTTATGTGTATACGCACCTCCGTCAGTCACCTGGCTGGCATTTCCACCCGTCGTCTTGGTCCCGAATTGCGGAAAGGCCGGGCGGATCTTGCTCAGCGCCTCGAACGTCGTTCCGTACCGCGGCCCCTCGTCGCGGGTGAGGGTGACGGTCTTCTCCTCGCCCGTCTTGGGATCCTTGACCTTGGTCGTGATGGGGACGATCTCGTCGTCGAACCAGCCGGCCTTCTGGGCTACCTCTGCGCGGCGGAAGGACTCGACCGCGTATCTGTCCTGCATCTCGCGGGTGATGTTGAAGTCGTCGCCGACGTTCTCCGACGTCTGGCCCATCGGCTGCATACAGTCGGCGGCTTCTTGGTTCTTCATGATCTCTTCGTGGAACGGGTTGGGGCCGCGGTTTCCGCTCGTCATCGATTCAGCACCCACGGCAATACCGATGTCGATCGCCCCCAGGCGGATCTGGTTGGCGATGTCCTGGACCGCTTTCAGACCGGATGAGCAGAACCGATTCACCGAGTTGGCGCCCGCCGTGTGAGGGATTCCAGCCGCGAGGGCTGCAGCGCGGACAATGTAGGCAGCCTTGCCGTCGCCGACCTGAGCGCTATTTAGCAGCAATCCAATGCAGGAAGCACTTAAGGCAGTCCAACATTCCCAAGACAGACGTCCTCGATGAGGGCAGGATCCAGCTTGGAGCGCGCAACGACCTCCTTCAGCAGCGCATAGACCATGTAGTCGAGACTGGTGTCTTTGAATCCGCCCTTGTTCGCCTTGGCCATGGGAGTCCGTATCGCCAGCGTGATGACCACATCGTCGGGGTTTTTCTGGGTGCTGGAACAGACGGCTAATGTCAGCAACTACTCCGTTGACAACAATTCATCTCCATTGAATAGAGAGACCATGGGCCCCTTACATAGCGGACACCCCCGAGCTACCTACGGGCTTCAGCTGGTTGAAGATGGAGGACAACCGTTCGACGGCCATGATGTGGAGTCCCGAATAAGGCAATCGAGACGATAATTCTCGATATATGAATTTAAGGCGCTGTTCTCAGAAGCGGCTTGTCAGAAGGGTATGTAAGGAGTCGGGAATAGAAGGTTGATGAACATGCGGGGAAGAAGAAATCGGCAGACTTTCCAAAGAAGCACTCACCTAGGGAGAACACGGGAAATAAAAAGAAAACTTTCAAGAGAAGAAAAAGCTCACTAGAAATATACAAGAGCCTCCAATTGAAAGGAAAAATAAGAAGAAGAGGAAGCGCAAGGCGAATTGGTTACAGTCCTGGTCCGCGACCCAGCCGACAGAGATGATGCCGAGGTAAGTTCCCAACGGCGGGAAGACCGATCTAGCCGATCGATCGTCGACGACATCTATAACCTAGGCATAGCATCTACATGTACGGAATATGGACATCTATAACTCACTCGAAGGGAGTCCGCTGTCTCATTATAATAAGATTTCTCATTTGTATTCTAAGGAAAGAAGTCTACCCTGCTAATTAGGCAAATTAACCCATGGCTATACCATCTATCGCCATTCCAATCACCATCACCGTCACCTCCTCTCCTGGTCTCGCATTGGACTCGTCCTGGACAGCAACGATTAGATGAACAAATTAAAGGAAAGACGGAGGAACTTCTAATGAATCACATGAAATAAAAGGCACTCTACATCATGATCTGTCATGACAGGGAAGGAAACATCTAGCGCCACCCGCCCGGACCAACGTCGTAAGAAGCACACACGCACCTCGAGCAAACGTCGAGCATGCGAAACACTTTTAGCATCGCGTCATGTCTAATCCGTTCACTCCTTCTGCTGCTCAGCCTCTCCGTTCTCGTTCTTCGCCTCGTCTTCCTCGGTCGCCGGTGGCGCATCCTTCATCTCCGTGTCACCACCTTCTTCAGCCTTCTTCTGCTCCTCCTCGGCCTTCTTGGCTTCTTCCTCAGCCTTCCGCTTGGCCTCTTCTTCCGCCCGCTTTCTGGCCTCCTCCTCTTCCTTGGCCTTCAGGGCGGCCTGGCGTTCCTCCTCGAGCTTGTCCAGGTAGCGTTGGATGATCGGTCCGGCGATGGAACGGATCTCTTCCAACTTGGCCATGTAGACCGCCTTGGTGGTGTCTTCACCCTCCTCGTAGAGCCAGTCCTACGGTCGCTGTTAGCAACACATCCAAGCCAAATGGCTGGAATGCAAATTACTCACCTCGGTCTCGGTAAGCTTCGCGCGCAGCTTCTCCTTCTCCTCCTCACTGGCAAACTCGGCGTAGGTGGTGTCGATCTTGTCACGCAGCTCGTAGATGTGAGACTCAAGTTCGTTCTTCTTCTCGTCCGTCTCCGCCACCAGTCTGTCTTCAAAAGCCATGGCGTTTTCTCTCTCGGTCCAGGCTTGCTTGGTCGCCGGGTCGAGAGAAGTCGTGCCCGTAGAGATAGGCAGTTCACCTTTGCGGACCTGTTTCTTGACCTTGCGGGTCTTCTTTGGCTGCTCCACGGTGCCGTTGGGAGCATCGGTATCCATGGGCTGGTAGAGCTGTCAGCAATGCTTCACTAGCAGTCATCTGTGGGGGAATACATACATCACCATCCTTCTTCTCACCCTCTTGCTGCTGTTGCTGCTGGTCTTGCTGCTGCTGCTGCTGTTGCTGGTCTTGCTGCTGCTGCTGTTGCTGGTCTTGCTGCTGTTGCTGTTGCTGGTCTTGCTGCTGCTGCTGCTGCTGCTGCTGCTGCTGCTGCTGTTGCTGTTGCTGCTGTTGCTGCTGTTGCTGCTGCTGCTGCGGTTCTTCCGGAACCGGCTCTTCCACCTCCACGTCCTCAACGTAGTATCCGGATTCCACATTGAGGATGCCGTGCAGGTTGAGTCGGGCCTTGAGCTTGCAGATCATAAAGTCGTTGTTCGCATCGGCCTTGACACCCTTGATCGAGAAGCGTCCGATCCAGGGGTTCACCTTGCCGGGCAGCATCTCGGGCTTGGCGTAGCGAGCCTCCAAGTCAAACGGCTGCTTGCGATAGAAGGTCAGGATCTTGGTCGAGGGCAGAACATTGCCCTTGTTGAACACGGTCAGGCTGGTGTCTTCGTCCGGGATGTCCGGCGACTGTTCCCAGGTAAATTCAATCGGGTAGTTGACGATGTCGTGGACCGAGAAGTCGCGCACGCGGAAGACCGGGGACAGGATAGCACAGCTGAAGGTGCAACCACGGGCCACAGCCTCATCCTGGTTCAGAGTGAAGGAGAGCGGCTTTCCGAAGAACTTGCTGATGGTCTCCTTGATGATGGGCACACGCGTGCAGCCACCCACCATTTCAATGCTGTCGATATCCTCGGGCTTGAGCTTCGCTTCGGCGAGGGCCTGCTCGAGGGGCACGGTCAGGCGGTTCAGAAGAGGCCGGACCATCTCTTCCAACTCCTCCCGCTTCACAAAGGCGTGCACGTCCGTGTCCTCCATGAGCGACTCAATGTTCATGGGAGCGGCCGGGTTCGCCGAGAGAACCTTCTTCAACCGTTCCGCCGCGGCGAGCGTACGCGCCCAGGCCTTGGGGCTGGTACGGATGTCGATCTTGAATTTCTCCTTGAACTCATCGGCGAGATGGTCGACGAGCGCCTTGTCGAAGTTACGGCCACCGAAATGGCGGTCATAGGTCGTCGCCTTGACGTTGAGTTCCCCTTTGCGGAATTCCACCACGGAGGCCGTGTAGTTGCTGTGTCCAATGTCCACAAACACCACTCTCCGGGGCTTCTCCTCGGCGCTGGGGAGATCCAGCTTGGTGATACCGTAGCCGAGGGCAATGGCAGTGGTATCATTGATCAGACGGAGGGTCTTCAGACCGGCAATGTCGGAGGCATCCAGGAGGGCTCTCCGCTGGACGTCGGTGAACCAGGCAGGAACGCTGATGACGACGTCGGAGGTGGGCAGCTTCGTTTCCCGCTCGGCGATCTGCTTGATCTTGTTCAAGTACATGGCGACCAGCTGGGTCGCCGAGAATTGCTCCCTTTTGCCCAGGTAGGACACATCGACACCGACCTGGCCGTTCACATCACAGAACGTGGCGGTGTTGAATTCCTTCTCGATCTGCACATCGGGGTCTGAAAGAGTACGGCCAATGAGGCGCTTGAGGCCACTGACGGTGTTTTTGAGGTTGGAGATCTCTTGCGTCTTGGCGGCCTCGCCGAGGTATCTGTTCTTGGGACCGAATCCAACGAGGGTTCTGTTGTGTAAGAGCGATCCATGTCAGCAACCAGCCTTCGCCGAATCACCTCCGGAAACCAAAGGAAAGACTTACGGAGTAGATCGGTTGGAGACCTCGTTTGTAATCTGTAGGATACGAAATTCATGTCAGTCACATCCACGCCCTGTTCAAGTGTAGTCTGGAGAGGATTCCAAGTTTGCAAGCCTCAGGCGGAGGAAGGAGGGGCGGGGAGGGGCAAGATACGTACGATATCGATACCCTTATTCCGGGCTACACCGATTTTGGTGCTCTGAGCACCCAGGTCGATACCGATAACGCTCATCGTGCCAAGGGGATCTGTGCGATTAACGGTGATCCGGGACGGTCTGCGATGAGAGGAAGAGAAAAGATCTGGCGTGGGAGGGAGAAAGAGGGGAGGAAGGCCTGGTGGAGGGGAGGAATTTGCACAGCGCGGCCCAGGCTGGTGGAGTTAGTGAGGTCGGTCGAGGGTCTGGCGTGGATGGCTCCCGTTCGTCGAGCGGACACCCTTGGATCCGGGCACTAGCTGGTGGGCAGAATTGGGCAAAAAAAAAGTTACAGCACGACGCTGAGAGTGTTGCACAGAGGCAATGACGGCGAGAGGGCTGCGAGGAAACGGAGCGATGATATTTCAACGGCTCAACAAGGCACTTGGTGAATGACGGCCGGGGACCTGGTGCACCTCAGCCAAGCTCCCTGCAGCCTCTCTTCTTCTGGCGATCGAACCTTCTGGCTCCTCCTGGATCTTTCCCTCGCGCCCGCTGCTCACCGCCCGTTGCGTTGCGGCGGCAGAATGCACGTGCCGCCCTCACCGCTCTCCGGGCCTGGCCAATGCCACGCAGGACGGATTGGGAATTGGGCACACACCGCGAATGCCCTGGGTTGCCAACGAAGGAACGAGTCAGTCGAAGGAGAGCAGAGAATGCATTGCCTCCTTTGCCCAACGCCCAGGATACACAGTGGGAGGCCATGGTGGAAAGCATGCCCTCACCGCAACGATTCGCCAGGATCTGCCCGGAGCGGGCCCCGCTGACGCCAAGCTCAGGTTCTAATTATGCTCCCCTCGACGGCATGACGTTGCACGGCTGGCAGCCTTCTCTACATGTGCTTCTTGAGGTATACTCTTCTTCGCCATTGCATTTACACAATTCAGTCAAGTCAGGTCCTATGCTTCAAATATTTCCACTGGACGCTTCTAATTGCGTTCGTTGTAGAGAAAAGGATGAAGGCATAACGCTGGTGCGGTACATGCGGATAAAAATGAACCAAATGCACCACAAAGAGAGTATGCTTTAAAGGGGGGCTAGGTGGTCAAGAAGGATAAACAAGAACATTGTCAGCGACCAAGCAAACAAGAAAGAAAACGGAATAACAGATCCTACCGCCCGTCATAACCATTAGCCAACTAGACATGAATGATTTCTGCCTCCCTTCTCAGCAACTATCCTCCTCCATCGACTGACGTAGCCAATTATCGACTAGTATGGTCTCCTTCCTGCTATATCCCTCCCGGCTTCATGATTGGTGGCCTAGACCTGATCTTCTGGCCGCCTGCTTCTCTTCATCAACCGCCGACGCTTTTTCTCGGGTTTATTGGGCGGGCTGCTTGGACCTTCAGAACCCGTGGCCCCAGTCAGAGGCATTCTAGGGTTGACCTCCTCTTCTTCATCCTCCCAGTATGCATGTTGAGGGATGCTTCTTCCGAGCGGGCTCCGCGTGGGTTGCAATGGCTGTAGCTGTTTCAACGGATCCAAGAAGACATCCGAGATTCGAGAAGGGGCCGCCATCACTTCAGCCGGTCGAATCGCAGCCAACGTTGGCGATATCTGCGGGCTCGAGCTCAGCCTCTCCGTCGAGCTGAGGCTGCTTTTCCGCGATGATGCGATCCACGGCATGCTCTTAGCACTGTCTGCCTCACCGGACTCGTTGAAGACACTGGATGACCGTTGTGCCTGACGGGCGAAGAATAGTTTTCGCTGTTCTTCCTCGCTCATGAGGCTCTCCACGCGGCGTGGCATGCTGATCGAGTGGGCGCCGGACCCGGCCGTGACGACAGAGTCAAATGAGGCTCGAGGATGGAGCGGAAGCCGGGGCACTTGAAGTCCTGGCGGGATGAGGGGGACCAAGGTGATGCCTGACTCATTTGGTCCCATGTAGTAGCCCTCTGACGAGTGTCCCATCCGAGCGAAACGACCTTCGATGCTTTCAGCGGGGTGGATGGGCACTGGCGCCGCCGTATCATACTCGGCTCTGAATGTCTCAACGTCTACGTTTAGCTCGTCTCCTTGAGCCTCAGCTTGCTCCACGGCTTCTCGAGGCGTGGTATGCTCATCAGCCTTCGCGGCGTCCGCCCTGGGTCCGCCCCAGGTACGCTGTCCTGCGGTAAAGATGCCATAAACCATGTACACCCAATTGAAGAAAGGGTTGAGCAGAAACATCATCGGGTAAAGCCATGCCTTGAACCTCCTCAATACCAGGCCAAAGTAGAGCATCAGCAGGTAATTCAGTCCCAGCGAGACCGCAATGAAGCCGACAGGCAGGTTCTGGATCCTGTTGGAGGTCGTGAGGACTGAAATGACCATGATAAAAAAGAGGAGAGCCGTCGTTCGAATGGTGTTCTGCATGAAACGAATCATGCACAGGATAGGGTAGCGCCTCCAAAGTCGGATATCGGTCAGCATGCATACTTCGTTGGTGATGAAGCCGAGAAACCACCGACGGCGTTGCTTCAGCAGGCTTCGGAACGTCTGGACAGCTTCCGTTTTGCAGAAGGCGCTTGTGCACATCTGGATCTGGTATCTCTTTGGGGCGCCAATCATGAAGAGGTGCGTGAGCCAACGATCTTCGCCCAGATGACACTTGCCGTAGTCGAAAAGGTCTTCGCACTGCTCTGCCTTGTCTGCAAAGTAATATTTGGCCATCTTGCGAAACGCTGAGAACCGCAGGATCGTCAAGGCTCCAGGAAGACAGGTGACTGCGCCACAACCGGACTCCACGGAGCGCTCGAACAGCTGTCCATGAATATACTCCATGTCTTGCAGGATTGTTATCAGGGAATTCTTCTCGGTCGTGGACGTGATGACCCCCGTCATCGCAAGCATATCGTGCTTGCTCCCCGGTTTCAGCTCCATATCGTACATGAAATTCTGGAGGCATACTCTGTCCAGAATGCAGTCCGAATCGATGAAGAGAACGAAGAGGTTGTCATGCCGCCTGAGGTACTCAGCATAGATCTTGTCAATTAGCTTGAAGGTCTGCTTCTGACAGTGTCGCTTTCCTCCGTGTTTGAAACGACTGACCGTGATTCGGGCTGATTTGTAGACGACGTCGATACTCTGAGGATATTGGCGTTCTTCCAAGTCATCTGGAATCCCAAGGTGCCTAGCGACCTTGAGAAACAACTCGTCAACTTGCTTTCCGTCAAAGGACAGGAAGACATGGATGCAAGATGGAGGATAATCACAGTCGACAACTGAATTGATCGCCTTGATCAAAACAGCTGGTTCTTCCTTGTAAACAGGCATGACAATGACCGTCTTTGGAGCCTTTCTATCGTCGAGAACTTCTTTAATTCGTTTTGTCCGCCCCATGGTCGTAGTGACCACTCTGAACACGCAAAAGAGCCATGGCACAACCAGGAGGATGGCGAAGGTATAGAAGGCAAACCACTGCAGAAACCAAACCATCCGATCCGGAAAATACTGTGTGATTCTTGCAGGCAAGGGAAGCGTGACGACCATAACTGGCAGAAAGATTCCTCTGGATGGCCTATCAGCATTTGTAGCACAGATGATCTTCTCAATCTTACCGGAGAGCTGTGAAGAGGACCATCATCACAACTGAGAGGACTCGGATGCTCCAGTGTTCAGCTTTTTGGAAAACTTTGACAAGACAGTAGAGGAATGCAGCAAGCCAGAGGAACCACTCGAGGAAGGCAGCCAGCATGACTGGAGCGATGACGGCAACGTAGATAATCTGGAGGAGCTGTTAGAGAGAAGTTGCCCACACTGCCATGTCGACTCACATCTGCTGCAGGCCATGGTGCTGTGATCGGCGGCACCCCGTTGTCATACTCTCCCATGATGGTTATAAATTCCAGTCTCTAATCTCCTTAAAGAGGCTCGAGAGACATGTCACTTAAAGCGTTATAAAGCTTAAATGACCCTCGATGATTTTTTTTCACTATCCCACCTTCAAAAGCCCTTGGTATCAGTAAGGAAGTTCACATAAGAAGATGATCCAGTGATTACAATCAAACTGACTTGGAAATCCAACAACGCGAGGGTTATGGATTGCAAGCAGAGGGAGACACTGAGACGAAAATGAAGACAGCGAGCTTGTGGAGCAGAATGATGAAGATGCTAAGGGATCAAGATAATTAATTAGCTTATAAATCTGACGCGGATGAGGTTGTTGTGCGTATCGAAGGAGTTAAGGAGGCCTCGGCAGGCGACAACGCGCCTGAGACAGAGAATGGAAGCAACGAATGTCTGCAGTCTGTGAGCATTTTGGCAAGTGTTCACGGGTTCCTGGAACAGAAGTGGCTGGCCTAACGAGTGAGATGGCCTGAGGAGATACTGCCTTCTATACGCTTTCTTCTCTTTGTTCAGCTTCCAAAATGGAAAGCAGCACGGAGGTCCCATGGAAGACATCATGTTTGGACTCTAGGACCATCGTGCAAATGCCTCCACTATACTGTGACCTTTGTGAGAGAAGGGCACAGTATCAGACTATACAATTATGCTAGTAAAATATTATCAAGTCACATTTTCCACGTCTAAAATATACAAAAAATTCCGGAATTGGTCGATGTTGTCACCAAATCAGAGACATCGCAAGGGAGAAACAACTACAATATGGCTTGAAAACAACTCCATTTAATCGTCCCAAAAGAAAATATAAGTGAATAATATAAATGAATATGATTTTGTTAGCATCAGATCTTGTTGTTCTCAGTTCGAAGCATACGTCAGATGTAGATGTAGAAATCTTGTTAGAACAACTCGTTTGTGCAATTAACACTACAATGTGTCACCCACAAATTTGCCAGTGAGTCAAACATTGGTTAAATTCCACGAAATTTATTGATCTTTATTTTAGACAATGTCATCCTCTCTTCAGTCCATGGATTTCCTCGACATTCAGGCGCTATCAACACTATCAGACGTAGGGTCAGACCCTAATCAGCAGCGGACTAGCTCTTTTTAGGCAGGTCCGATAAGGGTCCACTCCACCCACGGGGGCAAGGAATACGAGGATGCATCCTCCAAAAGATTGGGGGCAAACTTGGTATAGAAAGCCCGCTGTCCATTTCGCGATCAGCTGAAAGAAATCTTCTTTACGTCCGAGTCAACATGGCATATTCGTCCGCATAGCCTTGTTCGGTCTATTGTCGTGCCGCCTGGCAGCGGGAGCTTGGTTGGAGCTAGTCTGGTCGGGCGAACGTGATTGGCAGCTGAGGAGTTCCGCCTTCTTTGAAAATTTCCCCCGCCACGCCGTGATTGTCCTGTCTTCCTCCGACCGAGCAACAAAATTTCCCCTCCCACGATCCTCGCGTCGTGAGCAAGCCTCACTGCTTCTAGATTCGAGGGAATCTTCTCGAGACCAAGATACCCCGTCTTGTTGAATTTTCCCATTGAAGGCCGATCTGACTAGAGCTCAATCCCTTGTCAAGTCGACTTTGCCTCCCTCCTTTCTCATCTCCGCCAACGCCGCATTCGACTTCACGTCGCAACCACCCTTCAGCTTTCTAGTCACGCGACTCGCATGACTATACTCCTAATCTCTTGATATTAATTCCCACGAGTTTCTCTCTTACGGTCTCAGTCGAAACTCACGTGCCATTTCGGCTTGCGGCGATTTGGTGGGGCTTGCGCAAAACGCGTATTTTCACCGTCCGATTCAGTCTGATTTTCTTCCTGCATAACTCAACGCGTTAATCAGCCATGTCTGAAGAAGTGAAAACGGCCAGCGCAGGTGCTGGTCCTAACGCAGAGGCGGAAAAGGACGTGCAGAACGTCCTGGCCGAATTGAAGGCGGAGGAGCAGAAAGCGGGTGAGTCCGCCAACGGCGCTTCTGCAGATGAGGCTGCAGAGGAAGCAAGAATCGTTGCGGAAGCCGCCAAACTGGGGAAAGAATCGGAGAAGAAGGACGAGTCGAAGACCGATTCGAAGAGCCAGAAAGAGTCCCGTCCCAAGGGCCGCCCCGATTATCGCAAAAACATCAAATCCGACTTGACTTCTCAACAGGAATCCAGTGACCCCGTTGCCATCAGAAAGCAGGTGAGTTTGACTGCAACGGAAGCCGGCGAGGCCAGACTAACAGACCGTTTCCCAGGTGGAATTCTACTTCTCGGATTCCAACCTTCCTATGGACAGGTTTCTGCTCTCTAAAGTTGGAGGCAGCAAAAACCGCCCGGTCGATCTCACTCTTATTCACTCTTTCAAACGCATGCGCCACTTCCAGCCGTTCAGTGCCATCGTCGAGGCTCTGAAATCCTCCGAGACCCTTGAACTTACCGACAACGACACCAAAGTGCGCCGCAAGGTTCCCCTGCCGGAATCCGTCGACGAAAATCTCGATCCCAATGTTATCAAGGTTTTCGAGGACAAGGCAATGAGCAGGAGCATTTATGCCAAAGGTTTTGGTCCTGAAGAACCCAGCACCCAGTTCGACATCGAGGCTTTCTTTGCTGCCTACGGCCCGACCAATGCCGTCCGCCTGCGCCGTACGCCCGATAAGATCTTCAAGGGCAGCGTTTTCGTGGAGTTTGACTCGGAAGAGACGCAGAAGAAATTCCTTGCCCTGGACCCCAAACCCAAGTGGAAGGGACAGGAGTTGATCATCAAGAGCAAGAAGGAATACTGTGACGAAAAGGTCAAGGAGATCGAGGCGGGTAAGATTAAGCCGTCCAAGTCTTACCGAGGTCGAGGTCGTGGTGGCCGCCAGAACGACGACCGCGACTGGAGAGAGCGACGGGCAGAGGATCAGAAGAAAGGATTCCAGAATGGAGGCCGAGACAGTCAGGGTAACAACAAGGAGCGCAAGGAGATTCAGAAGGATGCTCGGTATGTCTTCCAGTGTGGCTTCTGCAATTACGCTTATCGGTTATCTGTTATGCATACTAACCTGCTTGTAGGGGCGTTCCGGTTGTTCAGAGCACTGCCAATGATGATAGCACAGCTTCCGCGGGACAGAAGCGAGCTCGTGAAGAGGACGGCGAGCAGACGACCACCAATGGTGCTACGAACGAACCTCCGGCCAAGAAGGTGGATGTGAAGGAGGGATAGACTTCATAAGAAAAGTTTTGACATTTGAGAACTCGACCTTTTTTTCTTTTGCATCTCTCAGGGCTACATACATCTCACGGCGTTACGTTTTGCTGGTTGATTTGTCGTGTTTTTTCTGCTGGTACTACGTGTTGGTGATTGGTCCGTCACAGCTGTACGGTCTTGAAGGACTTATCTCCCGCTTGGCCAGTCGGCATCTGTCCGTGTACAACTGCATAGGATGGAAATCGGGCGACCGATAGTTGTTGCCAGCGATTGTTTTCTGACGTCGGAAACCATGTCGATACTCCTTTTGGGCGGTTTCCCCTGTGGTTCTGCTTTGCTTGACTGTGATATCAGAACTGGTAATTTCGACACCGTGTGAAATTTCGCAGTCGCGTACTAAACTACCCCAGGATCTTACTTGTTTATTTCTTGTCATTTGAGTTTGGGTTGAATGGGGTCACTGTACTTTTACCTCCAAGCCCTCAGATAGTGTTAGTTTAGTGTGGTCGAAATAGTCAAATCGACCTCGATCTTGAGTGCAGAGGTTGATTGATCTAATTCAATGGAATTAGGGTCTCTAGACAGATTCCGATATCCCAGTCCCTCTGTCCATAACTGTAACTATAACACTGTATCCACTCCATCCTTATTACTAGAGACAAACCTCCTTCCCTTTCCTCCCTGAGATCCTCTCCTCAAAACTCCAAATCATAAGCCAGGGTATCTTCACACAGCTCTTCGCGAATTTTATGGACCCTACCAACACAAACAAATAATCAGCCTATCATCTCGGAGAAACATGACATAAAAAAACAATACAGCAACAAACTTAAAAAAAAAATGAAATACGGTGGTAATGTGATGATGATAGACATACTCCAAATGCGCCGGATGCGTCGCATAGCCAGCCAAATGCTCCGGAGACTCCAGCACAGCGACAAGGCCCATATCGAAGCCTTTTGCTCTCGGCACGGAGATGGGTAGTGGGGGGTTTGTATGGAGGGAGGTCAGGCCTGTAGGGCATGGACATTAGCCAATTTGCAGAAAGCCAGCAAGCATATCGTATATCTATCTTGTGATATATATGTGTATGTGGGAGACATACCAGGGATCTTCCCAACCATGGCCTTGCTCATCTGTGACCAGTGCGCCAGTTGCGCTTGAGTCACGCCTGGTTTGAGGCGGAAGAGGACTGGGAGAGAGAAATCGAATATCAGCAAGCTATATATATAGGGATAGGGATATTTCATCGGATTATGCGTGCTTGCTTACCAATGTGATAGACGGGCATTTCTTGCCGTAAGTAAGTAAGATGGATATACAGTAGTAGTATGCAGGAGGTAGTACTTTAACTTCGACGAATGCTCAGAGCAAGCAAGCAAGCAACAGACAAAGGACAGTAACAGAAACTAAAATATACGACAGACAAAGAATAAAATTGATAGATTTGGATGAATACTTACTGATATTTATTTATTTATTCGAGGGGACTAATAATCTCATGCGGGGCGCCCCATAACATCCATCCATACTACATCCAGACGGAGAACGCGGAGATACCCCGCTGTGGGTTCGGAGGGTTTGCCGATATAATTAATGTCAATCTGGACAGAGTATGTATGCATATTGGATATGTATGTACATTACATAAATAGGTAATGTACTCTGTGCTCTGTACAGGGTACAAGGTAGTGTCTGCACTCTGTGACACGGACAGTCTTCGATGTTACAGATTAATGCTGCTGCATCGTGTAGGATAGATGGTTAGGTGCTGCTGTCGATATGCAGGAATTTTTAGGGTTAGGATGGATTCTTCTCGTCTTGTCTTGTCTTGTCCTGACTAGTCTCCAGCAAGGTTATATTGTATTAGGTAGAGAAACTTGCTTCATTTAGCCTATCTGGCTGTATAAATATGACGCCAACGTACTGTACCTATAAAGTCGGAGAAACTTGACGCCGTGCAATAAGCCAAATAATAAAGCCTAAACTGTAGCTGAAGATCTTAAGCCGGAAATAAATCTAGTCTAGTTGCCAATTTTGGGATATAGACAATGCACTTAAGTATATACATACATCTAATCTACCAAATCTGGTCGAAGATGACCTCTTTACTCCTACTCCCACAGATTATGTACTTGGTTTGGACTTGCAATGTCACAGCTTCGACTTAGAACTGGCTTTGTTATATACAGATATGCACAGGACAGTGTAGACATCCCTGAGTATGGCAGGTGATTGCATTAAAAGTTACTGATATTTGAAGCTTTCATCAATACATAACAGTATTGATCTTCCTCAGAAATCATGGTTATAATCATCCTTGTGACATTCAATACCATAGGCAGTCATCTGCTGTCCAACTCGGCCAAGAATAAGAGTAATTACCACACAATAGAGGCAAGTCAAGGTATATACATGTACATCTCAATGACCGCTGGCTCACTTTTTCTTCTTCGCCTTATCCACAACATCGATCCATTGCGGTCGCACTCCTCGTCTTCCCAGGGCCGTCTCCACCGCGCTTCGCTGATCTCCCTGGACGAGGATCTCCATCACACCCTTGGCCGCTCCAACGGCCTGCGCCACACTCGTGCTCGACGCGCATTTCTTTTGCAGCTCGTCGGCCAGAAAGGTGGGAATTATCCCGAAAACCTCCACTCCAGTAACTTTGGTCACTGTCTTGTTGGATGCGCGCCGCTCGATGGTCACCGTAACTTTGGGAGCAGCCCCTGCTTTGGGTTTGACGTCCGCCAGAGTCTGATTGGGTTTCAGGATGACATGGAATGGTGCGCACAGTGACGGATCCGAGATGATGCGTTTGAGAAGGCCATCGCGGGTCACCTCGCCTCGGGCTAGAGTGGCTGTATCTTCTGGAGAAGAAGACGTAAAAATCGTATTGGCGAGAAAAGGATTGAGTTTGATGATACGACGGTTCTCTTCAGACACGATTGGAGGGTCCTGAGATTCGAGATAGATGTCCAATTGACTCGATACCTCCGAATACTTGTAATAATTCTTCGGGTCCGAGTGCGAGAGTGCCGGGAACAGGGTTGGTGTCAGTTTCCCCGTCGGCCGGTAGAGGACTTGGACCGTGAGTGTCTGGCCAACGGACGGGTCAACTCCATCCTCTGCCGGTTTCTGTTTGCCAGAGGCAGGTTTTCCAGCATTTTCAACGGCGTTCTTCGATGGAAGCTTGTATGGGACGAACTGCTCGACCATTGGGTGCTTAAAATCGACGTCCACTATGACAGTTTCCTGTCCACTGCGATCTTTCGACTTGACTAGCCGTTCTTTATCCAGATGCTTGATAAATTTCTTCACGTTTTTCCAACCCGTCTTCTTGATCTGGTAGTATTGAGCTTGTTGCGGTGAGTAGATTGGAAGATATGGCGTGATGAGGTTAGAAATTAAGGCAGATGGCTGGACGGGAAGGGACAAGCCGTGGTTCGGTGAGGATGGATTCTCCTTTTTGTGTTGGTACAGGGAATACAAAAAGGCTTTCACAAATGCCTCTTCAATCTCTAAAAAGGTGTGAGCCTGAGTATTAACTCTGAACCAGGGATATGATCATACCTTTCGTTGTAGGCTCTTTCTCCGGCTCAATAGGCACGCTTTCTTCCTGTTTTTCAGTACTCTCACTCAGAGATACTCCTCCTTCCTCCTCGATCTCCCCATTCTGCTTCTCTTCCAATGTCAGCTCCTCGACACCCTCTTCGATGTCGTTAACCTCCGCATCCCATCCCTCCAGGAACTCCGGGGACGGCTGTCCAGGCCTTGATGACGAGCTCCAAGCCCAAAGTTCATCTCCTTCCCAGTGCACGCCTCGCACCGCATGGCCCTTCGCTCCCTGGACCTCACCTAGCCCAGCCACGTCGATCTCGCAGACCCCAACAAACACCGGTACTGTCGGTTTTTCCAAGCTGGCCACGGCCACAGTAGATCCCTTGACAGCTCCAGCAGGAAATGGCGGTCCGTTCGCAAGGCCTGGCGTCATCAAATCTGCGCCGCTGAAGAGCTTCCGCATGACCAGCCCCGGTGTGTGCAAAAGAGGCACAAGACGCGGGTTATGCCATAGAGAATAGACTGTTGGATAAATCCTCCCATCTGCTCCAGGACCATGCTCTAATTTGAACCACAAAATGCGTTCTTCCCCGCCGGTTTCAGGATGCGCTCCGACATAGACCGTGCCCTGGACTTCACGGAGTTCTGGACCGACTGTCGTCGTAAACCGCGCGGACAATGAGTTTTCAGGGAGGAGCGAGTTGCGAATCGCGGTCAGATTCCCAGATGTTGAGCTCTGTGCTGTGTTGTCGTCTGTCGGTGGCGCTGTAGCTACATTGATCTTGTAATCTTGGATGATCTGATCGGCAATTTTACGACGGTCGGACGATCGGAGAGGCGAGAGAGTTTTGATCTGGCCAGATGATAGTTAGAAACTGCCTGCTTATCTGCATCGCCAGAAAATAAGGACTTCTTCGTAGGTGAGGGGCAGTGCGGGGCACAAGTCGTACGTACAGTCGGTTTCTTCTTGAACATGCTTGGAGATGTTCACAAAAAAGACGGATAGATACTGGAGATGAGAGCACTGGAAAGATTCAACACTGGATAAGTCAGCAGTGTTGAGTCTGTCATTCGACATGCAGAGATGAGGCACGATCCTGGCGGCTGTTCTGCGCTGAGATATTCTGCCAAGGCGGTGAAGACAGGCATGATGTTAATGCCGCCTCAAGGGCCAATCATTGGCAAAGTCCCTTGTTATCAGATCATCCTTCTTCTACGTACTCCAGCGTAGACTAATATCTGCGTTACTGCTGACCTAAGGTAACTTGGTGTGTACAGTACATTGGTTATGGAAGGAGCAAAGGAGTCTCCAATTATGAGGAACCTCCGGGTTCCTTCCTTAAAGGTGGGAATACAAACACAACTAGCAAACAATGCTTGTACTTCAAGAAGGAACGAGGGCCAGGCAGGAAGCTTTCGGACTGCTAATTCTCTGTCTTCGTCCTTTCTCCTAATAACCGCCTGAATAATGCTCCCTCTATTCATAATTGCCTTGCTAGCTCTCGTCAATGTCTGGTAGGGACCGTCCTTCGTGTTCGCCCATGTCTATCGGAGTATTTTATGTGAGTCTTTACGATGGACCTGCTATTCCTAGTGTTTCTGCTTTCTCTTTCGTTCCATTATGTTTCAAGTGCTCCGTCATATTACTCGAATTTCAGCAAAAGCTCTTGCCGTGGACAGCCAGTTTTAGAATCGGAGATGCTCGATCCGATAAGCCTGAAAAGACTCAAAGCACCGTTTTGGAACTTGGCATGGACAGAGAACACTGAGGGAAACTCAGGGGGCACATTCGGTTACGTTCCAGAACATATCCCATTTAGCAGGGACGGCCGCCTCAAACCGTGGTCGGCAATTGGAGCAAAGAACCTATCTTTGGCCAATCCAAACCGTACCGGATTATACTTTCGCGACGAGATCCTGAACACCAATGCCTACCCCTGGAGCACCATTGGCCGTGTCGATTTTAAAAGATTTCAAGGCGATAATGGCGGGTGGTGCACTGCTTCCTTAGTTGGGAGCAACCTCATCCTCACAGCGAGCCACTGCTTTCCCTGGGGATTCAACCGGACCCGATGGATGCGATTCGTACCGGGGTACAGATTCGGCAACGAGCCTTATGGCGGATCATTTGTTTCCCGATGCCGAGGGGTTAAGAACACGTCGAATGTCACAGGGATCGACTACATCGTTTGCCGTCTCTGCGAGCCTTTGGGGAAGATCGCCGGCTGGATGGGTACATCGTGGTGGGAAGAGCCTGGGCAGTACATGGTACGGACATGGCGAAGTTCGGGTTACCCAGCCGACTCCCTAGGTGGCCTTACACAAATGCTTCGCTCAGATATCCATCTCAATAACGTTGACTTGCACTTCGACAAGGGGAATGAGCTGGAGTCCGATATCTATGCATCTGCAGGTTGGTCTGGTGGTCCAATGTGGGGATATATCGCGGGAGCCCCAAAGATCGTGGGCGTCTGCAGTGGCAGCGAGAAGGACTGCAGCGAAAGGGTGGAAGGATGTAATAGAATCGAGGACTTCGACGACGATAACGGACACGATGTCTCTGCAGGTGGTAGATTGATGAGTGACCTGATTGCCTATGCCATGGCCCACTGGGCAGATAAATAACCGTATTTCTTCGAGGTTCCTATCAATTAGCACCTAATGACTTCAATGGCCCCTTAAGCCTCCAAGTAACTGCCAAGCTCAACGGGAGCTTCTCTGCAGAAAATTCTTAGCCTGAGTCTTGGTGATTTCCTGCAGAAGAAAACCCTGTTAGACATCCTCTCGCCACCACAAAAGGCAGCTTTTCGCGGGTCCTGCATTATCTAGCCAGCGGCAGTATCCACAAGCTTCTCGACGCTGACAGCGGCTGCGAGCACGGCAGTTCCGGTGCCAGCGTCGTTCAGTGCCATTGCACAGCAGTCGAACGTCCGTATTTCGACGGCTCGATTACCGCTACTTGTGGGCCTCAGAAAGCTGTTCCTCGCTTCATGCCCTGCACGGAGTAAACATTAAGCAATCACGACGTTCTCATAGGTAGTTAGCAGCAGAGAGGATCCCGCTTCGGCCCGATCACTAATCATGGCGGTGACAGTTGGTAGGCCGACTGTGCATGTATGCAGCAAGTCAGCTGAGGGATGACGGAGCACTGGATGGTGATCGTTGCCCAGCGGACCGCGGGCTTTGCTTTTTGTGTTCTTGTCGTTTCTTCTTCTGTGCGGTGTCCTGCGATTTGTGTTCTCGTCGTCGCGACCCCGGAGTTCACCGCTACCGCGTCGGGGAAGCCACCTCCACTACCCGTGCTTGCCCAGTCGGGTTTAGCGGCCCACGAGATCAGGCCGCAGCCCGCAAAAGCGTTCAAACCGCCTGGAATTGGCCGACCGACCCGACGACGGCTGGCGGCGCGCGAAGCCTGTCTTCCTGCCTCAACCACGTCTCTGACACCTCAGTCCCAGGGACTGCCCACCTCCCAGCAGCCACACGAGCAACACCACGACACTTCTGACCCGCGAGCTTTGCTGCCCCGGGAGGAGTGGTGTGTGCACTCGCGTTCTGTGAGCCCTTCTGACCGCCGGACGGCCCTTCTCCTGTTGCACTCGCACGTCCGACATCCGTCACTCCCAACGCCCTTTTGCATCGTCAGTCCTCAGGACTACGTCTCCGCAGCTCTTCGGGGGCGATTCGACTTTGGAGGGACATGGTCGAGGAGACTGACTGCCACAGATCGCTCTCCTCTTGATGCCTCCTACTTTGCGTCCGTTCCGCGCTCCCTACCCATAACACGCCTCCCTCCCGAATCGAGTGACCAGACCAAATTATCCTCCTTGACCCGAGAAGGGAAGTTTAGTCGGTTAGGTAGCGAGTTATCGCAGCATCGCTTTGCTGAGCTCCCTACCTCGCCAGGATGAGACCGCCTGAAGCACCGTCGTCACCGGTCTTTCCCTCTCTAGACCCAATCATTTTAGATGGCGACATGGACAAGCTCTATCAGGACAGTGATATGGATTTCTGGAACAATCATGACCTCCAGACTTCGAATACCAATGCCGGCCGAGAATTCGATGATCTGCTCTCCCGATCCTCCGTGTCCCGAGATGTCTCGGACAACGAGCCCTGCGCATCCCCGTCCGAGCTCTCCATCAAGAGACATTTGCAAGGTCCAGATACCCTGAAGCAGCATCATGTCCTCTCTGTCGAGTCCCCGTCTGATTCGCCGGAGGAGAACTCGAGTCCCAGTTCCTCGTCGGAGTCGCTGAGAGACCATGGGCGCAACTCGTCGGTCGCTTCGATGGGCTCGGCAGCCCACAGTGAGAGCGCGACGAAGTACCAGTCTGATGGTTGGCTGGGTTCGGAGATGCTATCTGGGAAGGAAGACTCCTTTTTTGACATGCATGCCCTCGATCATGGATTCTCGATGGATACAGATATCGAGTCGAGTAACCGAGTCATGGACTCGGCTTTCGACTTTGATAGTGCGGCCAGCAGCCCCAGTCCTTTGAAGACTGAAGCCTCTTCGGCCCCAAAACCGCAGAAGGCTTTCAAGACACAAATCCGAAGTCCGTCAAGCTCCGCAAGCCATTTCACACGGCCCAAAGCGGCAGGCCCTGTAAGTTCGATATCCTTTGTTAAAATTCTCATAAAACCTAATAATCTATTCACAGATTCCACCTACAGGCTCCCCATTCCACTCAAATAGTTCCAGGGAAGCCTCTCCAATGGCCTCGATGCTGCCTCCACGATCCGCCTCTGCTCAGTGGGGCGGGCGCTCGCCCTCGTCGGCTCTGGAAGAGACATTTGGAGGAATCACAATGAATGGTACATCTCCGCTGAAGGCGAGTCTGTCTCCAAGTATGAGTTTTGGTCATGACGGGATGGGCATGGGGACCCCGGAGTGGCAGACCGAACAGGTTGCAAGCTCTCGAAGCCATTCTCGTCCCATCTTAACAGTCCACCCTACGTCTCTGAAGTCCCGAGTTGAGACCCAGATCCCTATCCGATTAACTCTATTTCCTCTGCCCGCTGGCGTGAAAAAGCTACGCCTTCCCAGTCACACCATTTCGAAACCTAAATTCCTTGCGAAGCCCGATACGGAGCGTTCACCGGACACCCTCGAGTTACATACGAGTCTTGTCTGCACCAGCGCCATGCAAGACCAGGCAAAACTCAAGAAGGCATTTGCCAGAGCCCGTGGTGAGATCACTCGACGCCGTCCCAGTGCGGAACCCGGCGCCGAGGAAGGATCTCAGGACGAGGAAGAAAAGCCTTTGGATGGAGGCGAGGTGAAAATTTGCAGCGGGTGTATCCAGCGTGAGCGAAAGCGTGCGTCAAGAAAGAAGCAAAGGAAGCCAGACGAGGACGAACTCTTCCAGAAAGACGAAGAGAAACGAGTTATCGTCTTTAATACCAACCAGATCAAGGAATGGGTGGAACCATCGAAGAATTCCCCGCCCGGATTTTCAGAGTCTGCGGCGTCGTTCGTCCCGCGGGGGGCTATGCAGGTCGAGCTGCCGATGCGGATAGCATGCTATTGCAGGCATCAGAATGAAAAGCTTGGTTTCCAGTACGTATATCGAGCTCTTGTTGGCTACTGATCATACAGCTGACGCCGTTTTAGGGTCATATTCACGATCAAGGACCATTTGGACAATGTTGTCGCTCAAGCAATCACCAATTCCATCATGATCACAGATGACCACAAAACACATGCGGCACCTCCCCCTGCACCTCCCCCTCCGAGTTCTGCTCTGCCTGATGGGACTCAACTTCCTGGCGCTGGTGTGTTTGTTTCCGGACCGAGTCATGATGTGTCCAATACCTCCACCATTGGGCCGCAAGACTTCCGAATGTCTCATTCCTCTTCAGACCTCCAAGCCTTCCAACAACAGTTCAATTCTCAGTATCCAGTAACTTCTGCGCCCTTTGGAGTCCCTCAAGGTTCCACCACTTCGACATCTTCGTCCCTCACGCCGCGCAACCTTTCAAGGCAGGCGTCGCCTTCTGATCTTCCAGGACCTTCGAGCAAACGCCGGAAGCACAGCAACTCCGGAAAGCTGCCTCCGGGACTGACTATGACAAAACTGGACGGTCCTCAGTCTGCTTCCGGACATGCAGGGGCATCATCGTCCAGCAATGGGCCGCAATTCAGTTCCGGTTCGCGTACCTTCTTGTCGCCGGCTGAGAGACCGTTTGTCACCCCAATGTCCATGTCTGGTCAGTTCGGCAACGGCCCGCCCACCCCCAACAGCAACGACAACAACCCTTATTTCAATTCTGTGCCGCCGCCTCAGAGCCTAGACAACCTGACACAACAGTCACTTATGTCTGCGCCCGGCTCAGCGCATCCAAGCCGTCCAGGAACCCCGCCAGGACCCTCTCGCAACAACTTCCCAGACCCGAGTCAGGCACTGAACCTCGGTCCCAATCCAGTCAATCAATTATGGCCTCCGTTGAACAATACCGGTAACCGCCTACCGGCGGTCATACATAAACTTGTCCCTGCCGAAGGCTCCACCACCGGAGGCACGGAGGTGACACTATTAGGTAGTGGCTTCTATCCGGGCATGGAGGTCGTCTTTGGCGACACCCTGGCGACCACCACTACTTTCTGGGGCGATAAGTGCTTGAACTGCCTCACTCCCCCGGCTCTCCAGCCTGGCCTCGTTCCGGTCGTTTTCAAGCATGAGCATCCAACTTTTGGTCAGATGCAACAATCCCAACCAATCATACCAAAACAGCAACACTATTTCCGCTATGTGGATGATCGGGAACTTCAGATGTATCGACTGGCTCTGGGAATTCTTGGACAGAAGCTGCGAAATCCCACGGACGCCTTCCAAACGGCCCAGCGCATCATGGGCGGTGACCCAAGTACCCTCTGGAGCATCCAGAATGACCTGCAAGGCGGAAATGGTGGCCAGAGGCAAGTGCCTGGTCTCAACTCCCAGGGACAGACCAGTGACTTGGATTCGAAGATGCTCACTTACCTTGAGTTCATCGACCTTGACGACAGTCCACGGGCGCCCAAGTATAACACACGTTCCACGACGGGACAGACGCTTCTGCACTTTGCTTCCTCCTTGGGGTTGACGCGATTTGTGGCTGGACTGCTTGCTAGAGGCGCGAATCCCGATGTCCAAGACAACAACGGACACACGCCTATGCATTTGGCCGCGTTAAGTGGGCATGCTCACATTGTCCACCGTCTGCGATTAGCTGGTGCCAATGCCTCGGCTAGAAGTATCCGGGGTTTCACGCCTGCAGACCTCGCAACCTCCCTCCAAGCCCACCAAGCAGCCCTGATCCCTGCTCATCATTATCGCTCTCGTAGTGCTGGTTCTTCATCCTCGCTACGTCGCCGTCCTAGCAGTTCTGCTTCTCTGAGCTCATTCTGGGAAACTTCATCGGCATCTGGTTCTCTGAACCATGCTGTTGATGATTCAGATGACTCCGAGCAGTCTGACTCCGAGGCTAACTACTCGGCCTCACGGCGGTCGAGCATCCATCAGGACACATCACCCTTATACTACACTCAGTCCAGAGAAGGTAGTGTCCAAATGGAGGGGGTGCATACACCGGCAGAAGCCAACACGGAGGAAGATACCTCCAGCTTCTCTCCTCCCGCAGCTCTGGTTGCCTGGCGCAATCAGCTGGCTGCTCAAATTCATCAATTCCAGCAAAGTGTTGGGAAAGCATTCCCCAATCTTCCAGCTCTCCCGCCGATGCCAGCTTTGCCTGACTATCAGGCATATCCAATGATGCGACGGATCAGCAACCTCGTTCCTCACAGGCCCGGCTCCTCTTGGTCATCTAAGGAGGGTTGGTGGGATCTCCTAACAGGCAATTCCGCGCCTGCGAACTCCGAGCCGCCTGCGTATGAGGAGCTTTACCCGCACAAGGAGACGGACGAAGACCATGAGATCAAGAAAGCATCATTGGTCACGGCTGCTGCAGACGCGGCGCTTGATGAGCACTTTGAGGCGAAGGAAAGCTCATCTAAGCAGACCCCGGCCCAGGAAGAGATCAAGGATATCAGGATTGGCCGCAAGTCCATCTCGCGTGAGCAGCAAGAACAGCTGAGACAGCAGCAGGCGCGAAAGATGAAAGGGCTTGGAAGTGATCGCAATCTCTATTTCTTCTGGGTAGGTAGCCTCGTTCTCTGCTGGCTTGTTTGAGCTTGCTAACGTTCTTTTCTACAGATTCCGGTCTTGCTTCTGGTCCTTTGTGCATGGCTTAAAAACTTGGTCCCTGGTCTGTGGCAAGGGGTTTCACAGGGTTATGAGTTTATGAAGGCTCGTTACACGAATCGAGCTCTTGAAGTTGGAACGTGATGGGCTTCACTATTCTGTTTTCCTAGTTGGGGCAGGTTTTTCCCCCATGGGTGTCTCCATAGATGTCTTGTTCCATTTGTGTTTATTTTTCCACTTTCCCCTCTGTCTGTCTTTTGTTTTCCTTTGTTTCTTTTACTCACCATTTAATGACGGGACACAATTGTCTGCGAGGACATTTCTCACTTTCTAGGGTATTCTTGTTGACGGGTTTCTGGTTGAGAACTGCTGCTGTCAGACGCGATCCTGGGTATATTCAATGTTCGAAGTTCTGTAAATAGGGAACTAGTAATCAACCATTATTTGACCGCACATGTCTCTTCTCTAATTTAATAAAACTGCTGAGATGATAGAAATTGAATTTGCGGGCAGCGGAGAATGAGCTCCCACGGTGCCAAGATATGGTCCGTGCGTGACATCCAGAAACGCGGGCACCAGGGACAGGCAGTTCAGGGAAACACACGGCCACAGACAACTGCTCCGGCTCCTGTTGATGCTCCTGCGCCATATCACAGGAGCGGGATGGTGGCTGAAAATATAATTGCCATGCCCGATTAGTTGTTCGGGAAATATGGATGCGTCAACTGAGGCTGGCCTGAACAAGGTAACTGGTATGCGAACGTTGTCCAGCACTGTCGGTGGATGCGCAGCTCACCCAAACCCCAGTCGAGTGTACAGATCCGTCCGGTCTACTTCCCGACGTTCAAGCCATCCTCTCGAGGAGGCTTCCCCTGAAGAATCTCCACTGGAAATCACCGAGTCGGCCAGTCCGTTCAATCGAGTCACTCCACATCGACCTTATCCCCGCCAAACATGCTCCTGACGAGCAGGCGACACCCGGCGATGCCGCCCCAAACACAGTGCCGCACCGACGACACCAAATTCCGGGTCTGCGCCAAACTCCCTATTTGAAAATCTACCTTCTCCGCTGCGACGATAATGAAACCTACAAGGCATCGTCCAGAAAGTTGCTGCGGGAATGGATCAAGACACACGCAGCCACGCAGCAAGCGAGCGGTGGCCCTGGCACTCAGGATAACCACGATGCGTTCGAATGGCTCATTCTGCACGTTCTGAAAGATGGCGATCCTCCGGAGAAGACGGCAAGCATTTCAAAATGGCCTGGCCGTGGCTCTACTTCCGTCCTCGAGAAAATCAAAGCGGACTTCAATGGGTCCTCCAAGCCAGCTGTTGACCGGGTAGCTCAACTCCGGCTCCCCAAGCCCGGAAGTAAGCAGGAACCTCCCGAATTGATCGATCAGTTGAACGACCTGGTTGAGAAGATGAAGAACGCGATCCTTGCTTCCTTTGATCTGCGGGTGGGGCAATACGAGGAAGACATTCGAGAGAAAGATTCCCAGCGCAGCTTGCCTGGATGGAACTTCTGCACTTTCTTTATCCTCAAAGAGGGTCTGGCAAGAGGTTTCGAGAACATGGGGCTCTTGGAGGACGCTCTGGTAGGATATGATGAGCTTGCAGCAGGTTTGGAAACTGCTATTGCTGAATATCTATCCGGTACGAGCGACCAGCATGGAGGTGTTTTCTTGCCCTACAGCAAGGACAGGAAAGAAAAAGCAGAAGCAGCACTGCAAGCCATTGAAAAACGGTCGTCTAAAGGAGACGGCGACAAAAATGACAGTGATGGCTCTGATAATGACGACGGAAACGACATCACGCTGGGCCTTGATGAAGAACATTTCCCTCTTGATTCCTCAAAGAAGCCGTATAGAGAGATGATTTTGGCGAACAATATCTCGATATTCGACTTTCGCACGTACGTCTTTTCTCGACAATTGACCTTACTTCTCAGAGCGGCCGGGGCGCCATACTTGCGAGACAAGGAGAACACAGCAGACCAAAAGTCAGGGCAAAAGGTCAAAGAGGAAAACCTCAGTCTTCTCGCCGAAGTGTGCGAGCGAGCAACTGAGTTCATCGGCGTTGCTGCCCGCACCCTTAGATATGATCTGGAGTGTGGCCTGGCAGATACTCAAGCCGATGACGCCACCAAAACAAGTGTGATAAATAATATCGTCTCCTCTTGGACATACGCTGCCTCCTGTCAGATCTTATCTCAGACTGCCACTCCGGCCCTAATACTGCCTGAGTCGTCTTTGCGAAAAGCAAGAAACTCAACCGACGCATCTGCCGCGGCCGCAGAAACCAGACCCAACATCCCAAGACGATCGAGCTCTTTACTCCCACCTACTGCTGCTTCAGGACAGTCAATGAAGCATGCCACTTCCGATCACCAAACCACCAGCAACCAGGCAGCCCCAAAGACAGGCAGTGAGGATCTTGCATCTGGCAGAGGCGAACTATGTCAGTTGGCCCGGGGGACTCTGGAAGAGATTGGTAGACGAAGTGGATGGGTCGAGAAATGGAAAAATCTCAATCTGCTCTTCGATGATAGCACTGCCGCGTCGGATGAGTTGGAAGAAGTGACATTAGATAATGACGACACTCAGACAACGAAGCAATCCGCTTCGAATCACGGCCATGCTTGTCGACTGGACGGTATTGAATTGCCGGTGTTGAGACGTGCCCTTTCGTCGAAAGAGAAGTTTAATCTTCTATATGAAGAACTGGCTGACCAGATGTGTCGCCACTATATTGCTGCAAGCCGGACGAGATCTGCGCAGGCCGCAATGACAGAGATCGCCTTGATGAGATTTCGCCAGGAAGATTACAAGACCGCTGCAGCCTACTTTCATCAGATAGCCCCATTTTACGCTAACAGCCACTGGGTGGTGCTGGAGGGTACCATTCTGGAGCTGTATGCTCGATGTTTGAAAGAGTTAAAACAGAATGAGGAATACGTCCGCACTCTACTGAAACTCCTTTCTCGATATGCGTGGTACATTCAGTCAAAACTCTCAAAAAGGCAGAAGATGACGGCCGCCTTGTCTACTCCTTCTGCTCGAAGTGCTGTGCACCCTTACATCGAGGACTTGCTACAAGCCTCTGCAGGCCTTCAGAAGGAATGCAGCGTCCCGCTGACCGATTTTTTCGGTGATCTGGAAGTCGATCCAGAAATCCGCCACTACGAGGATAAGGATGGATTCCAGCTCCAGCTCCGCTTGCGGTTCTTTTTGGACAAAGACATCAAGATCGAGTCTTTAAAGATGCGACTTGTCAATGGGAGAGGTACCCAGGCTAATGAGGTCTGGCTTGAGCACTTGGAGGAGATGTTGATTAAATCATCGTCCACCAAGTTGCTGATTGGGTCTTCGGTAAGTGATATGGATGCAGTATGACATGTACATTTCTGACTGTGTGTAGACAACGCTGCAGGGAAAATACTTTGTGGACCGCATTGAAATGCGAACTGGGAATATTGTTTTCACTCTCGGGGGGGCCAGTTCGTCGGCATTCCCGCCTGGGTTCAGGGACACAGATGAATCTGAGGAAGAGAAAAGGCCATATATCTGGTGTTATCCGCCGGTTAATGGGCTTGAAGCTAGACTTTCCTCTCCACACTGCATTAATCTCGAAGAGATGAGGACGTTGGAGATTGAGCTGGAAAGTGGGCGGAATGCTGTGAACAAGGGCGTACTCCGTGTACGACCTGCAACGGCTGGCCTACGACTTCGAATCTCAGAAACGACGATAGTTGATGGGCAAATTGAGATGACCCCCAATCCGGAGTCGGGCAATATCGAATTTGTCAATTTTGGGCCCGATGCCTCTGTTCGGTTCCGACTACCGTACACGGTTGATGAGAACCATACCATGCTCTCGGCGAGATTAGAGGTCGTATATGTGACGGACAAGGGTCGTTTTACTTATTCTTCAGCCAACACGATCGTCTCAACCCTGCCGGTCAGCGTTAATGTTCAGGACATCTTTAAGGACGATGTGCTATTTTCTCGATTCACAGTGAGCCCGGCGATGCTGGTTCCTCTCCGAGTTCTAGGCTGTGAGATTCCGAGCTCGGAGTTCTATGAAGTGGAATCCAGCATTCAAGGCCCGGTTGCGATGGATGTCTTCCCGAAACAGCCGGCTTCGATCCTCTACAAGATCAGGCAACGACAGAACCGGGCGCGAATGCAAGGCTCAAAGCGATCTCTCCGTCTTACAGTCAAGTTTACCTGTCTCGATGAGGAATGTCTGGCGCTCGTCAGGCAGAAATTTCGAGAGGCCATTGAGCGGAGCAAATTTGGGCACTTGTCGCGGCTGCTCACTCCATATATCGTGGAGGCCTTTCGAACGCAGTTGTCCACGTCGGACATGGAGACGATCGGATTGGTGAGGGAGGTAGAGATGTTGCCTTTTGAGAGCGTGCAGTGGGGGGTTGTGGTGAGCGCGCTGAAAGAGCCTCTTCGGAAAGAAGTTCAAGATTGGCTCTTGCAATGGCATGAGGTGGGTAGCCTCGATTAACGTAGTTGAAGCCAAAGTTAGCTGACGTTGTGCAGTCCAACCCTGTGCTCCGCCTCCCAGATCCCGACCCATCGATCCTCAGCAAGCAGATCGTCATTCCTGTCGACGTCCCCGAGGTCGAGGTTGTGCATACGGCAGAGTTGCGACTGAGCAATCTGACAGGTCAACCCGACCGCGACCCGGTGCATGCTGCGGTTGGGCACATGATACCGGCTGAGCTGCATCTGCGGCATACGCGACGATGGAGTTCGTCGGCGGAGAGCGTCCCGTTGGAGTTTTCGTACGAGATCCATGCAAATCCGGAGTTGTGGCTCGTGGGTGGTCGCAAACGGGGAAATTTCACTGCTGAGGAGGGCGAGACACGCACGTTTGCCATCATGCTGCTACCACAGCGCGCAGGGCATCTTCTGTTGCCTGCCATTGAGATCAAGACCTTTGCAGCGGCGACTCCGGCTGGTGGTGGCAGTGCTGGTGCGGGGGGACCTGCAGGCGGTCCTTTGCAGCACCAACGACGGGCGATCCACAGCGAAGTAGACTATCGAAATCACGGTGAAACAGTGCTGGTGTTGCCGGATCTGAAGAAGACGACTATCAGTTTAGAGTCTGGGAATCCACCGGGGTCGTGGCTGGTAGATTCGGAGTCAAGGACTGAGATTGACGTCTGATGTAGATAGATATTGTCGATAGAATATATAATCTTTGATGTTATCTACATACGTCTGACAAAGTACATATACATGCCGTATGGGGTAAACAGTAAATTAGGGCTCAGAGTTAGGTCTATGACCCACAGAACTATTACCTAAGCTATTGAATTTATCTGTAATACGCAGTACTCAACACAAAGACGTGTAAAATTACGTACGGAAATTTGCATTATAGGCACGGATGCACCCCTGTAAGGACTCGTAAGATATCGGGACCAATACGAATGGCCTGACCGCTCACCGCTTAGAATACTGCCGGAACTATTCAGCGGTGTCCATACCCCCCCTCGATGCCAAGACGCTACCTAAGATGAGCAACTTGCCAAGAAATGCATCTATTGATCCATATATCTATAGTTCCTAACTTCCTACCTAGGAGGTAAGTCCCCTCCACCAGTAAGAATTCGCATGAATGCCATAACCCCCTTGGAACTTGAAGTTTGGTAAAAGGTCCCTGGCACTATGTGCATTGTGCACCCTTCCCGCCCCACCGGCCTTAACTCTATCCAGAGATGGATGGCCCTTGTCGTCCTCAACAAAATGGATGGGGCTTCCCCAACGGAAATTTAAAAAAAAATTGAGGCACGTTATTAAAAGATGGGGTACGGAGTATGTATGGAGTAAGTACGGGGAGTACGGAGAGTACGGAGAGTACGGAGGAGATCGGAGAAATAACGGGCAAAGCAAACAGCGAAGAGAAAAAAAAAGGTGGGATCTGCCAGCACTTCCCGGATCATGTGATGTGATTCATGTGATTCAGATTTCTGTTTTTTTTTCCTTTTTTGGCCCCGTAATAATAATAAGAATAGCGATGATGATGGTAATAATAATAAGACCGTATTATTTAAGAAATATTTAACAAATATCTTTATTTATTTATTTATTCCTACGGAGTATACTCCATACTCTCTAATTCTGTCTGTTCACCGTCCGGGTTAGGGTTTCTTCGAATGGTAATATTAATAGCTGGAACGATCATCTGTGCGTCTCACTCAATACTCCGTACATATTATTCAAAGGCCATGTCATCATGAATTTTCTTTATATAAAACAAGAGAAGTGCCACCCATGGATCAATGATTGGGATTCGACTTGGCCTTTGTCCTAGGCGTCAACCGTATCATAAGAGGCTTCCTCACCCATAAATTGAATGCCTGCTGTTTCTCCCAATCCTCGCATTGCGGAGTCCATTCCAGATCGAAGTGGAAAAGCAGCCGGGCCAAGACCAGTCTCATGTCAAAGTACGCGAGGCTATACGTATAGTGAGTTAGTTGGTCGCGCAGCGACATGTCAAGTAAGGTATTTTTGCAAGATAAAAACTTACTTCCTGCCAAGGCAGTTTCGGGCCCCAACTGAGAATGGCTGGACGACGGATCAGTTATCCATCGCGAAAGGTCCGGCAGCATCGTCTAGCCAACGTTCTGGAATGAACTCGTCGGGTTGGGTGAAATGCTTGGACGAATGGCACATGGCATAGTTGAAGACGGAAATGGTCGTCTGCCACGGTCAGTTAATAGCATGGTTGCAAACACTTCAGGATACACATCTGCAGGAACGAAACCACAGGCCATCTGCTCGGGAATTCTCGTCCTGTGCGGTAAATTGCCCGCGACGGGAGGATAGATACGCATTGCCTCATCAGGACACGCCAGCATGTACGACAGACCGTTTACGGTGGTGATGTTGATTTCTTCTTCCGAGGAGAATGTGCTCCGGACTTCCTGCTCCAGCTTGCGGAGTTTTTCCGGGTTTTTGACCAGATAATACATCACGCCAGACAAGACTGTCGACGTCGTGTCACTCCCTGAAATCGCCAAGGTCGTCGAGTTGGCAATAAACTCGTGCAGCGTTATGCCGCTGTCCGGGTCCGTGATCCGAGTCACCAGATCGGACCGTTTCCCGCGCATCTGCCAGCGCCGCATGGCCTTTTCTCGTGTCATCTGCCAATGGTCTTTGCGAACTTGGACCAGACGAGCTGGCACAAATCTCTGCAACAGGCGGTTCAGGGTCCGATAATAGGCGGCTGCCCGGAAGTAGGAACCGACTTTGTTGATGTCGAAGATGAACGATATCCAGGGTGGTAGGTGGAGGTCGTGAGACATCCAAAAGATTCTCCAAATGCGAGATCCCCGATGACGTCGAAGGTAAAAAACTAACACAAAATCCAGTTCTTAGTTATGTGGACCAGACAGGACGCCATATCCCGGCACGTACGTTGTACCACTGCACCATATCCACAGTCGACTTTCCTGCAGCGCAGTGCTCATGCAGCCGTCGGATGAATGCAGAGACATATTTCTGGATCGTCTCTTCCTGCTCTCTCATCGCCTTTTCCGAGAACCCGTGCGAGAGGAGGCGTCTCAGCCGTCCATGACGCTCCCCTGGAGCGTAGAAGACGCTGGCTTCCCCCGCTGAAGTGTTTTCGTAGAACATGGGGTCCTTGGGCACCTCGCCCCTACCTGGCCGGTGGCCATATATCTCCTTCCAGGCCTCTGGATTTATGCACGCAAGCTCATCTGGCGCGATTCGGACAACATCTCCATATTTCTGATGCGCTCTGTGCACCTCAAATGGGAGACGACCCTGAAGCAGAGCGCTGATATACCATAGGCGCGAACAACGTGCTAGAAGGGGACCCGGATAGGAGGATAACGGATGGAACCACAGATTATAGATCATTTGCCACGAGGACATAGACACCCAGCTGCTCCCGAACACAAGTACTTAGCATCAACGGTCTCCAATTCGGTCACGGTCTCCGATACTTACTCCGCCCCCTATAACACCAACTCCGACCAAGATCTTGGCGATGAAAGAATCCATCGCAAGGTCCATGCTAGACATCTGCAGAAATGTTTTTGGAATATGAAAAGCAGCAAGTGGATAAACTCATGTCAGCGATAACTAATAGTCAGATGGGAGTCCCACGGCATTGAAATAGGTCCAACGCAGCGGAGATAAGCCAGGTGGTTCTCCGTTCGAAAATCCCGTCGCCGCCCCGGCGCTCCGTCTTCTCCGTCTGAGGTTCGCCCGCGAACGTTGCTGTATGATGGAGGTAGAAAAGGGGGCTAGTAGACGTCAGTTGACGTTCTCCTGCTCAAGACTCCCTTGACTCGGACCATCTTCAGGGTGACCGCCTTCGCTCTGAGTACTCCTAATATTGGCTTTTAGGATCTCCAAGCAGTGGGAGGCACTGCTCTTCCCCGCTTCCAGAACCAGCGGTCGTGGCTCGAGCCCGGCCTCCATTGCTTCGATTTGCGCCAGCGCCATGCTAGTGAAGACATAACCTTTGATATTGGTTTCACCGGCCTTCAGCCTTTCTTCGACCAGTGGAAGAATCGTCTTCACCCGTTCCACAATCCGCTCTCTGTTGACCCTGTTTCTCTGGAGGGTTGTCGGATCCAATGCGTCCTCTTCCAGCTGTGTAACGACCTCGATGCACAGGGTGATTGCGGCATGCTGGATGGTCTCTCGGAACAGACCACGCCCAACTACAAGCAGTCGAAAGAAATCCTCGTCCCGTTCCGGAGAATGCACGACCATGGAGTTATCGAGGCATACTTTGCGGGAATAGTAATATCTCGCGTCGTGACGTGCCTTGGCCGCATAGGGACGATGGAGAGCCAAAAGGAAGCGCCGCAGCAAATGATCCAACAGGTTGCTGTGAAACGTCGTTGCAGTCTGGTCGGTCGACGACGGAGGGTAGGTTTGCAGAAGTTGCTTGCTGTCCCGCAAGGCATTGAACATCTGGGTGCTTAAGCGGAGAATCTCGTCGTAGGATTCTTCAGAAAAGAAGTGATTCACCCTCCGGACCACCTCCAACCGGGTGCGTAACGACTGTCTGAGGATGATCTGTAAGGACGTCTGTGTCCACGTCTGGCAGGCTGTAATCGACTGCGATGTGCTCGTGGTGTCGTCAATCTGGTCATCGTCAACATTCGTCGGCGGCAATGTGTCAAAGTCTTCCATCGAAATCATGGGGGGCATTCCTGAGTCGAGCGCTGACTGGAGGTTCAGTTCAAATACTGTACTCCAAAGTCGTCTCCGAATCTCGGCTTGCAAGGGAGACATCCGGGCGAAGTACTGGGGGGCACGATGCAAGCCCAAGAAAACTGCCGTTCGCAGGAGGGTGCCAGCAGCTATCCAGACCAGATTCCCACCAGCAGCATTGACCTGTCGGGCAAGCACTAACAGACATTGGGTCTGCAGTCCGGCCACCGTGAGTCTGTCTCTCTTTTGCAGGGGAGCTGACACCCACGCCTGGGCGGTATAGATCCATTGACACGCCAAAGAGCGAAGATGGATTTCGTCCGGCGCATCCCGGTAAAAGCGGGCACCGATGGACATCACAAGCATCAAGTTGACCACGAACGTGGTGTGAGCAGCATGGGGATTCGACCAATACTGACAGTACTCCTTCCAGAACGACGGAATATGCAGGATCCTGAACGGGCCTTCCATGATTCTGATGTAGTGACTGACCAAGGCGTCGGCCATTTCTCTCGGAGGGATGGTCTTTTGAGCCTCCTGAACGGACAGGAGAGGGTTGACGCCCTGCATCTTCAGTCTCCTTGCCAGGGCTTTGCTTTTCCTGACCAACTCCTGTATTTCGAAACTTAGCAGATCGCTGTTGAGTGAAGAATGGTCGTGGGTATCTACGTCCACGCTGGCAGTGCGCATTGCATTAAACTGAAAACTGTCAGCCGCCCTGGCCTGCAAAGATGGTCATCTTCTGTTCAGAAACACACTTGCATGAAAGTGTTTGTCCAGTTACTGGGTCCCAACGGCCGCGTCTTCGACAGTGTTCCTCGCAGCTGACGATTTCCGCCGACCGGATCTGACTCCCTTGGTCGGGTCTGCTGGTGACTGTTGACATATCTGCTGCTTTAAGAGTCGTAGTTGATCGCTGATGTCTTGAAGTCTTCTCTCTGCATCAGGGTTCGCCGGCCTTGAAGACGTATCGAACGAACCCGTTGTCCGTACGGAAGGAACTGCATCTGAAAGACCGCGACCAGCATGTTCGTGCTGTGCTCTGCCTGGAGTAGATGAGGTTGGACTGAGATATGTTGATATTGCAGGTAGGGTCGGAGCTGCTTGGCTGATAGACCTCGATGATTGAGCCAAGGACGTAACTTCACTATTACCATTATTATTATTATTATATGTACAGACCGACTGGGTCCGTCTACATCGGCTGCAAGGATCTTTGCGGTCACATTTCACTTTGCGCCTGCGGCAGCGGGAGCAGGAGACGGCAGGCCGGCGCCGTTTGCGGAGCCCTGAATCCATTATTGTCCCCGTTCTTCTGATTAGAACGTCACACTGCTGTGCTAAAAGGTAGAGTGAATGTTGACTGCCAAGTCGATCGGTAAGAAGATCTATAAGTCTGCCGTCGGGGAGCGCGGACTGTCGGGGTTAACGAGCGGGAAATTCAGGACAGGCGGAGCATGACGTGAGGGCCATCCAGGAACATCGGACTCGCATCTGAACAAGCTGCAGACCTCCCGGATCATCTGTATAGCTGACAATATTTCCAGATCAGTCTGCAGCGATGCTTTTTGTCTTGATGAGAGATGTGATGTGCTGGCTGACAATCAGTCATACGGAGTTAGCGCCTTGGCATCTGTTGGAGGACCGGAGATATACTCCTAGGTACTCCATAGGTAGCAAGTCCTGATTCCTAAGGGGCTGGGCTTGCTAAGATTACTTACTTACATCCATTCTTGAATCCAGCGGAAGTTGGTTCGCGAGAGAGGCATACCCAGATCGGAACTGAAATACTGCCATTTATACACTATGAGAGCTACCTACCAAATATAACCGGTCTATATGACAGGGTCATTGTTTATTGCATATATTTATTAAGCCGAATTGCTACCTATTCTTTAAAAAAAAAAGCAAGATAAATCCTGAAAAAGCTAGTAATAGAATAAAACCTTGGACACAACGTAACAAATTAGAATACCATATTAGTTTCCATATTAGAAAAAGAGGAGTACCCCAGTCCCTGTCTAGATAAAAGTTACAACATCATCCTAAATAATAATGGGCTGTGTTATTATCGCTATTTCTACAATATATCTTCCTGCTACAACTCTCTATCTGGTAATATACTATTTACTGACGTTCACTCGATGCAGTCGACCACAGTCCCAACCCCTGCAATGCCGCCTCTTGACAGGTCAGGTCAGACTCGCGACAACAGACGTCTAAGGCGGCTTCAGTTCGAACGAGCAACGATAACATCGTACAGGCCCTTAAGGAGGGCAAGGATACATGGTTTGGCAATGTCGAGGTCACTACTAAAGGGGGGGGGTAACTGTAAAGCTATGCTTGGAGTCTTCCAAGACAGTTCGCTTGCACATCCACATAAGAAGCCCCTTCGGAAAGCTGTTGATGGTGATGAGCTTCTCAGGTAATTATGGGCGCTCCACTTGAGAGATCTCAGGACCTAAAGAGCGCAGGTTGGAAGTTCAAAGAGCACTACTGAATGTTGTCCCATTGTCCTCGACGTCAGGAATGTCTCACATGAATGAAGCCAATGATGTAGGGTTCCGCTGTACTCCGTAATTACTTGTAATATCTGACGATCTGATCTGCTGGGATACAAATCTGTAATTTTCAATACCAATTCAGGTACTCTGTACTCCGTACACTAGATTGCAAACGCAAGAGCGGGATCTGCGCGAGTCTGCCGCGACTAAGATCCCTTAGTGCAGCAGCGTGGTCTGCAGATCTTTACCTGTAAAATCTTGTACCTAGGTACTGGATACAATCACATGGGAAATCGATGACTGACAGTCGAGAATGAACTGGTATATTATTGCAGAGTAAAATTATTATTTTATTACTATCATCCTTCCAGATTATAACCCAAATTGCTACTCCGTATTATTATTATCACTAGCTAGCTTTGTTGCCAGGTATAGATTACCTAAGTACAGTCCGTCTATCGGCCAAGATCTCATAGGCAAAGAAAAAAGGAGTAACACAATTGGCCGATTTCCAGGCGGTGAGAGAGGAAGACAGCAGTGCCTGGTCCCTGACACGACAATTTATTTCCCGAACCTTACCATCCATCCATCCGCCCGCCCGCCCGCTTGGAGAAGCTTGTACGGAGTCTGTATGTATGTACTGTACTGTACTGTATTCATTTTATTACATACTCCTAGGTATCGCCGAGTTTTCAACGAGCGCGCCCGCAACAACCATCCAAGGTTCAGTCGTTCAGATATGGATGTATGCTCCGGAGAGCATCATCAATAATCAACACGTCAGTAGCATTAGTAATTGCTTTTTTTAGTCCATGTCACATGCCACCTTACTCAGTCCGAGAATAATACGGAGTAGATAGATATCATCTGAGCGCAGTAGTTGTAGTAATGGCAATAGATGCCAGTCTGCCTGACTACTTACCTATCCAGGCAGGAGTCGATGCACACATGACGAGAGAGCAGAAACTCTATTTACAATTTACTAATTCCCTACCCCAAACTCTCTCTCTCTGGTGATCTGTGATCTGTGATCTGTGATCTGTGGCTGCTGCTGGCTGGCTGGCTGGCTGATCAGCATCCTCATGAGTCACGCTGGATAGTTAGCTTTTTGTGAACAAAAGAAAACATATCCATCCAGCTCGATCGAGCGATTAATTGATCTGCTTATTTTTCTTTCAAGGCTGGCTTGCTGGCTAGCTGAACGGAGATCTCCGAAGTGTGCAGATGGCAGATGCAAATGCTCCGCCACAGGTTCATGCATTCGAAGAAGTGTTCTTTATTATTACTTGCAGAGGTTGTTACATGCATGCATACATGCATGCAAACAAGCCTGCATGCTTCGTGTTCAGTTCGCTAAAAGTAAAAGTAAAAAAAGGTACGCACTGGCAGTTTACACAAAAAAGAAGAAAAGGGAAAAAAAAAAGAAAGGAATGATGTTCCGTCCAACACTCCAACGGATGCTATGATATCATTTCATGCATATATGTAGCATGTAATATGTCTGCCTGCCTCGGCAGATGTACCTGCATCTGCGCCCCAACAAACAAACAAAATCTTGTTCCAATTAAAGTGCACTTACTTACTGATGATGATGATGGCCAGCGGGGTGGTGGCGCCACGCATGTGCGTGCCAGCAAAGCCGAATGAACAACGCGGGATTTGCTTGCCCTGGATGTTTTTTTTAAAAAAAAAAACTCATCGCTCAGTCCATCATCGAGTCACAGACTTACAGCTGTTCGTTCATTCATTCATTCAGCTAATAGCTGGTTGTTATTGATCCCTACGACCGAGAAGAGTGTGCGGGATTGAATAATACGGAGTAATATCACGATCGGCTAAACCCTGATCAACCAACCAACCAAACCAACCGGTTGTCCGATCGGAGAAGCCATGCATGCACATGGCAAGTCAATTCAACTCAATTCAACTCTCCCAAACTCTGTCTGAACCATTTCTTCCTGCTTCCCATTCTCTGCGTCTGATAAGACGTAAAACACGCCACTCCGGGTCTTGTCTTGGCCGGGGATCATGCTGCGGGTATTCCCGGTAACGAGAATACCGACAGACAAATTCCATACATTTCTTTCCGCGCCTTGTTGTATTACACATGATGTGAAATTTGAAAAGCTACCAAATCTCACCTTGGTCATGAATTCTACCTCCTCGAGTCCTCCGTATGTAATAGACTGATTGGCAATGCATTGGCCATCTGATCACCCCTATCTGACTTCATGTTGGAATCAAATTACGGCTTCTGCCGCACGGGAAGAAATCTAGAAGGTCAGATGGAGCATGTCGATCCACCGGGACACCTTGCATGGTTAGCATGCAGAATCGCCTGCTCCACTCCCTCCCAAAAGGGCAGAACTAAAATGACAGTCCCGCGGACTCTGTATTAGTGGCGCAATCCCTCCCCCAAAAATTACCACCAGCGGTTGAGGCAAAAAAAAAAGAGGGCCGTGTTGAGCGCAAAACAGATAATCAATGACGAGCTGCACCGCAAAAAAAATTAATTACCGTCCTAGCGGACCGTACTCCATACATACAAAGGAGAAGACCTACCTGGGGAGCGATCTCCATTTCTCCCCAACCCTTTATTTGCCCTCTTCCACCTCCTCCTGTCTTTCCCTGTCCCCTTGCCCGTCTCTCTCCCCCGTCTCTCCCTTTCCAATTCACTTTTGCCTCTTCGGCCCAACGTTCCAGTCCAAGCAAGCATTGAGTGCTGGTTTCGCAGGAGCCGCCACCAGGGGTACCGTCAATTTCGAACCCTAATTCCTTGTGATCCTGTTTTTCTGGTGAGCAACACATCAAGGTTCTAGAACATGTAGATTGTTCATGATCTTGACTTCTCCTGTTTCATTCCGTATCTCGTAATTGGGATAATATTATTTCATTGCCATTGATGAGACCCAAGACTAATCGAACTTGGGAATTGCCAGAACCAGCAATATCAGCGTTGGATTCCGTCCGGTGTTTTGCGTCGTGCCTCCGATAGAAGATGACATCCACCGCAATCGAACAGCGCACTGCGCTTCAGCGCAACCTGACGACCGACTCGTCCGTCGCCAGTTCTGCATCGGTGTCTCCAATTGACAGCCCGCGTCAATCCCCGTCCTCGACCTCTTTGTCTTCGATGGCTTCAGAGGCGGAGACGAAGCCGAAGCCGAAGTCCAAGATGCTCGACACGTACGGCAACGAATTCGAGCTCCCGGACTACACGATCAAGGATATCCGTGATGCTATCCCGCCTCATTGCTATGAGCGCTCCGCAATCAAGGGGTTGTACTATGTCGGGAGAGATTGTGCCTTGATGGCGACCACCTTCTACATTTTCCACAACTATGTGACCCCGGAAACGGTGCCGTACATGCCCCTTCGCGTCGTCCTGTGGACCCTGTACACCGTCCTGCAGGGTCTCTTTGGTACCGGATTGTGGGTGTTGGCCCATGAATGTGGCCACCAGGCCTTCTCGACGTCCAAGGTCCTCAACGACACCGTCGGCTGGATCTGCCATTCGTTTTTGCTCGTCCCCTATTTCTCCTGGAAGATCTCGCACGGCAAGCACCACAAAGCCACCGGCAACATCAGCCGTGACATGGTGTTCGTCCCCAAGACCAGGGAGCAGTATGCCTCTGCTATCGGCAAAGCCGCTCACGAGCTGTCGGAGCTGATGGAGGAGACCCCCTTTCTGACTGCCACCAATCTGGTCCTGCAGCAGCTCTTCGGCTGGCCCATGTACCTCCTCACTAATGTCACCGGCCACAACAACCACGAACGCCACCCCGAGGGACGCGGAAAGGGCAAGAGGAATGGTTATTTCGGAGGCGTCAACCACTTTGATCCCAACAGCCCTCTGTATGAGTCCAAGGATGCTCATCTCATCGTTTTGAGTGACTTGGGACTCCTCCTCATGGGCTGCGTGCTCTATTATATTGGATCGAACTTTGGCTGGGTCAATCTCCTCGTTTGGTACGGTCTGCCTTATCTCTGGGTGAACCACTGGCTTGGTAAGTCTTACTCCATCAGCAGATTTTTTTAAGGGTTTCTTCTGATAGGTTTGCAGTCGCCATCACCTACCTGCAGCACACCGACCCGACTCTCCCTCACTATGAACCCGAGGTCTGGAACTTCACTCGTGGTGCAGCTGCCACCATCGACCGCGACTTTGGCTGGGTTGGCCGTCACCTTTTCCACGGCATCATCGAAACCCATGTTCTGCACCATTATGTGAGCACCATCCCATTCTACCATGCTGATGAGGCGAGCGAGGCCATCAAGAAGGTGATGGGCAAGCACTACCGCAGCGAAGCGCACACCGGCCCTCTGGGTTTCTTCAAGGCGCTCTGGACCAGCTGCCGTGTATGCCAGTGGGTTGAGCCCACGGAGGGTGCCGAGGGTGAAAGCAAAGGTGTCCTGTTCTACCGCAACAGGAACGGACTTGGTGTTCCCCCGGCCAAGATCCCCCCGCCTTCTTCTTGAAGCGAGCGATCAACTGCGAGTCGATGACACTTGAGTGCTTTTTGTGGTACTCTCGCCGGATCGAGCGGCCACGATTGAGCGCTTCACTGTAGATATCGTGGACTCTGCGTTCAAGGCATCAGGAGTGATCTCTTCTCATTGCTATATTACACTTTGTTAATCTGTTAGTGTTCTGCCAGATAGATTTTTTTGTTTCTTGGATGTTTGTGCCAGCCATGATCGCATATGTATTCGAGCTTGTTGTTCCCTTTCGGCTTCACTTCCATCCACCGTGGATGTTATGTTGCGACAGATGCATCGAGAGTGGAGGAGCCATCCATAGTATGGATGAAAGGATGAGTGCAATGAGAATAGAGATCATAGACGAGAAGAATCTAGACCTGTTTGGGTAGTAAAGTGGATGAGAATGTCGACAAGAGTAAACAGGAGTCAGTGTAGTAGCTTGCATGAGAGTAGTCAGAGTATGGAAGGAGGAAAGGCAAGATTAATGGTGACAGAAATGAAGGATAATCGAAGACAACAGAATGAAATCATCAAGAGGGTGTGTTTACTATTTACTGTCTAAAGTGCGGGGAAGGTGCTTCCTAAGCTTCCGCACACCGCCGCCAGGCAAGCTCTGGCCTTAGAATCTCTCTAATAAAATAACAATCTGAGATTGAGCTGAAATGAAGCTGGAGTATGACATTGATCTGACACTGGATTTGTAATGATAATAAGAGGCAGTTCGATATTGTTCGGTAATGAGAGCTACAGCGCTCAGGAGCTTGGACTGAGCTTACGTCGCCTATGCACGATGGATCCTGTAGCTGTAGCAAGCACTGCTTGATTCCTGAGGAAATGCAGGGGCATAGTTGTCGCATTCCTATACTTTCGAATGCCTGCTCATATTCAAGGGTCTAGTACATCATATTATAGAAAGCATATCCGCAAGAACATGCTGCGGACTAGCAGCATAGAAGTGTGCCTCTGTTGTGAAACACTCCGTTCAAGATAACAAGTTCATTTTATTGCTTTATACTTCTAATTCCGCCCTTCCATATCTCGAATTCTACCTCATCGCTGGCATTGTCCGCCCTTCCGGCTGTCCACGGCGCAAATACCAGTTTGAGCCGTCTCTTGGTAATCTTGTCTGCAACTAGGGATGGTGTTGACGTGGGTACTCTCGCGGACAGACCCCTCTCGTCCCCTTGGCTTGCTGTTGGCTTTACGTCGGTGGAATCTGTCTCTTGAGAAGCTGTCTTCGAATCGTCTGGGACTGGAGTTGCTTCCGGTGGCCGTGTCTGTGAAGAGGGGGTCGCCGCAGGAACCGTGTCGACAGGAACCGGTAGAGGTTGAATTTCGTCCTCCTTCTTCAGTGATATGCGACAAGCTATCTGGTTTGACCAGACAAAGCCCAAAGCCGGCGTCTTTTGAGACTCTGAAAACTCGAGCTCCGGTGCGTCACCCCAACCGGTGAAAAAGCGCTGTTGATGGGCTAGACTGAGAGTCTCGTTTCTCACCGGATGGCCAACGATGTACGCGCCATCGAAAGATTCATCCTCGACGTACGGCGAAGACGGGCCTGGTGATGAGGAAGGGGTTGTCTCCGCGTTCCAACCTTCGACTCGATTTCTCGGCAGGGGGGATCTGGCACCAGACTCACGCTCTCGCATCGCAGGCGTCAAGGTTTGGCTGGACCTCAATCGCGGTTGGTCGTCGAAGGAATCGAACCGGTCAGAGACCTGGTTTGCGACTACGACAGCAATGTCTTCCTTGACAGCGAGATTTCGCAACATCTGACCCAGTCTTGCCAGTTCTCCCGAGCGCGTGGATATCCCGGACACATTGTGCGATTCGTGTTCGGCACGGTAATTCGCAGCGATCGAATCAATAACCACAAGGCCGACATCGTAACGCGATATGGCAACCGGGAGCTGGTAATTGAGGATGTGGTCCTGGGTTTCCAAGTCGATAGCGTTGATAGAAAGGATATTGGCGAGAGACGGCGCAGTATCGGGAGGTAGAGTAGATAGATACGGATGGGTCTCCAACAGCTGGGACAGCCTCGTCGTTGACAACGGTGCCTCCGTCGATATGTAGATCGCTCTCTTGCCGAGGCCTCGAGGTCGGGGAAGCTGGGCTGTGAGGAGAAGATTGAGCAGGAATTGCGTCTTACCACTCCCGCTGCAACCGCGGTCAGACCTGCTCGTGTAAAGAAAGTGTCAGAAACGAAGTGCAACGAACCTCTCTCCAGTCACTTCCGTGAGATATCCCGTTGGTATTCCACCATCCAAGAGCGCGTCCAGCGCGGGGTCAAGAGTGCTGATCGTGCTCCAATGCGAAAGATCTAGCTTGGTTGACGGCCCAGGGATGAGACGGGGCTCATCCAGGGTGCTTGGGCTTGTTTCTTCCTCATCCTGCACCTTGGTCTTGGGCTGTTCGCGCTCGAATCCCAGGTCGCGGTGTAATGCCTCGAGGACATCGGCGCACAGGCGACGGACATCGGCGGGGGGAACGTGCGCGCGTTTCGCGATCTCAAGCGTGTCGAGGGTGATCAAGTCGACAGTGCTGATGTGCTTCCTCTCGAGGGACGGGAGGATATGGGTGTATTGTTTTGTCGACAATCTGGGCAGGATTGATAGGAGATCCATGCAAGTGAGAGGCGTTGAGTGATGTTCTTTCTACTGTGCACGCGTACGTTCGCAGTCAGAGTTGCTTCCGCTTCCTTTCCGCGGTACCAGAACACTGGAAACAATTATCTAGTTTCAACATCCATGTTCAACCTACTTTTTTCATGTAGGTTTCAATGAATTTATTAATTCATAATTGAGAAGCATCGAAAGAATTTCTGTTGTGATTTACTAGAACTAAGATGATCAGAGATTGCAATACGTTGAGCATGTATTTGTTGAAATATATATATTTCCAGTTTACGGTTACACTGAACCCATTACATAGATCCAGACCATTAGTCACTAATATCAGAAAGCCACACACAGACTCGCAATAAGGTATGCTTTGCAGCGTCAACTCATCATAATAAGCTATATTTATTTTGATTTACTGAAACCTGTAGAAACTGAAGGGTATCTGACTGTATCGACAGCAAAGAGACATGAAGAACTCCGGACAAACTTAGAATACTATCATAATAATTTGATTTTTTTTTCGTTCCGATGCCCCTTAATACAGTAGAGTTAATATATAAAACAGAATGACACTATCACACCTATGCGTGGTTGATATAAAAAAAGCTGCACCAGTGACTCTTAGGATCTAAACACAGGCTCAGAGCTATTAGAATAGATATATGATGATTAACCACCAAATATACCATTACACTGCCCAGTTATTGTCAAAGGAAGAATAACTACCAATAACAATCCCATATCCTCGACACAAGAGCCCGATGCACTAACCAGTATTTTGAAAATTCTATAGCATAACTGTTAAGCATTTCGTCTGACGAGAAAAGCATTCTCCAGAAAATCGCACAGTACGTTTCCTATTTCGCGAAGCTGCACTTTTTTTTTTCTCTTTCGTTTATTATTCTACTAGTTTTGAAGCTCAAAAACGCAAGGAATAATAATATCCCAAACGAGTCAACCTTCTACGGACGGGAGTTTCCTCACCTGAACAGTAAAGCAATGGATATGGACGAATGATATCAAACTCAAAACGAAATCACACTCTGGACGGAAAGACAGCAGAGCAATCGCTGAACTGACTCGATAGAATACATTTCCAAAATTGCCGAAGAACCAAAAAAAAAAGGCACTAGATAAGTCATTCACAAATGCCGATTTGTCCCACCCAGAATACTCCATACTTCATTTGCATATGATCAGTAATTATTCCTATGAAGTCATCCCACCCGACAGACTGGAAGTGGTGACAGGCAGCACGAGGGCGTTCGGGTCATGAGGACGACTATTACTATTACTCCGTCCTCTCCACACCACACCACACCATCCCTTGGAGGTGCTTATCATCTGGTGGATCATTTCGTTAGACTTAGACTATTGTCTCCGAGCTTGAGTCTTTTTTTTTTGCCTTTCGGAGTTTTATCAGATTAGGGAAGTACCGTGCATGCACATGCATGAGAGATGTCATCTGCAAGGGGACGAGAGTAGAAAAAAAAAGGAAAAGATCTTTCGGGTCTGTCGCTAAGTTTGTACAGGACGGAGTACATGCAGGTTGTGAGTTTTGCTCTCTTGTCAGCAAACAATTCCAGTATGTACTCCGCACAGAGCACCCCGTACGGGGCACACACACCTACCTCTACAGGAGAAAACCTTGACGAGGCGAGACTGAAATCCACACTTCGTAAGACCCTGTGGGTGTCTACTTCATACTGTCAACCATGTGTCAATCTCTCTTATCAAAATGCATACAGAATACGTCACAGAGTACAGAGTACTACGAACCAATATGTAGTTCTCTGGTAAAATCCAAAGGATGAATAAGATCAAACTAGTACCTGCACCTAGGGATTGAACAGTGGAGATGATGATGTCTTCAACAATCGATAGTCTGTCGACTATTCTGGCAGGCGATATTCAACGGGTGCTATCCTATCTACCGAACCGAACCGTTAATATTAGTCCGTAGTTAACCGACCGATGAGGCGTGGAATGATCTATCCGCAAGGGACCTACCTAGGTTAATAATAGCTGCAGATGCAGGTGCAGGTGCAGCTCCCAACGAGTCATGGACTCGTGATCCGCCCGGATGGCTGGTCATGGACAGACAGACAGACACATGGCCTCCTTTGACGTAGGGAGTACATGGTACATGGCACTAGCGATTAGTGACTTCAGGAGATGATAGTGAGAATAACGGCGCCTGTCACTGCCGGAAAAAGACTCCTACGGAGAACTCGCAGCAGTGCAATCATTATTAATTGGTGATTACTCCGTCCCCAGATATTACTAACGAACTATTACTATTAACTACTGTCAGAGTCGGAGGACGGAAGCCATTCGCCCGACTCGAAGCAAGGAAGTCGGTACTCGGTGTTCCGTAGAGCACTGCTGAGTACTCCAACGAGAAAGGTTTTCTTGGACGCTAAGTCATGACCTGGCTGCTACCATCCCAAGATTTAAACCCTATTGAGATATTATGGCTTGTTATTAAAGAGTGATTTAAACTCACTATCAAGCTGAATTTATGAGTCATGATGAGCTTTTCAAGGCAGTCACAGCAGCATAGAAGACAGTTAGAGTCAATAAATTGAGAAAACTGATTGGCACAATGCGTCAGCAATGCCTTGATGTCATTGAGGCGAATGGTGGTCATACCGGGGGTCCAGGCAGCCGGCCAGGCAGGCAGGCAGCAGGTTGGTAGGAAGGTAGGTTAGTAGGTAGGTAAACTACAATGCACAGAGATTTTAAGGAGCACCAGGATTAACTGTATCCTAGTTAAATTAGGGTAAAGAGATCATTCTGAGCAGCATAATTTCCAGGTGTTTTATACATGACCTTGGGGTTTAGGGCTTGGAGCCGGGGATTAGGGCCCGGGCTAGCGTGGTAACCGTCTACTTCAGGGCGGGAAGAAACAACCAGTACCTTGTCTCCTTCACTTTGTCAGCTGCCTGGGCTAGCGAGGAGAATGGTTGAATCCGGATTTACTGTGCTCCTGCCTTCACTGAGCCTGGCCCTCAGGCGCGTGTGGCTCGTAGCATTGTCATTGAACCTAACTGCTGCTGAGTAACAGGCTTTCCTGATGCCTACGCTACCGCATACCAGCGTCTCTCGTCCCATCCACTCCTCCCCGTTCTTCTTACTCCAGTCCTCTTCTGCCTCGCCTTCAAAGGTGTCCGAAGATCGTGAAATGTGAAGAAGATGGACTCTGGTGATTCGGATGACCAGAGTGAGGAGGAAGTGGTCCTGCGGGACGCAACCGACTTCGACTACGAACGCTTCGATCCAGTCTTGATCAGGGGACAACAACACTTGTACCCAGGTGAAATTTCCCCCGAAATTCGGGAGTATTTGGGTGATCCTCCAGGTCAGTACAGCGCAATGACATTAGCATGCGGCTTGATACTGGATTTTTCTAGAAGCACAAGGAATCTAACAAATTCCGCATAGATACATGCCCATGCCAGATGATAGGACCAGCTCGAAGTATTTTCTACATGTGTGGGTTTCATAATATCGTGGCGATGATCGATGACCCGGCCTATGTCCTTGAGGACGAGGTCGTGAGTATTCCGCCTGGCTGTTTCCCCGCTTCGTTTCTCCTCGAGCGCTATTTTGAGGAAGGAAAAAGTCCCCAGGAGTACGGTCCTCCACCATATGGGATTCAGGACGGACCCTGTGGTTCCCATTTTCACCGCATTTTCGATTCCTACTGCAGTCACCTCGACGGTCGCCACCCATCGAATCACAAATCTCTATCCCACCTGCCGACCGAGATCAAACTCGGAGACTGTAAGATGTCTCCAGTTGAAGAATGCCAAAAACTCGGCGAAGTTTGGGAAAGAGGCAAAAGAACACTTTCCCGATGGGCTTCTGGATAGCGACTCGCTGGTTTTTTGCGGTCTATCCCTATCCACACTAGAGCTATGCTTGGCCTTCTTCGTCCCCTTTATCAAAGCCAGCTCTCTCGACAATGAGTTCGGCCCCGGCATATACGTCACAAGCAACATGGAGGTGGCGAAGGACTGCGCTGGGAGTAACGGGGCGATAATGGTATTCCAGAAGCCAGATGAGCGCGACCTAGCAGTGTGGAAGCCGACAAAGATGAATGGAACCGATTGACTGCGAGTTGGTTAAAAATTCCATTTCAAAACATCACCATGCCCGCTGAGTACCGAACAGCCGATATCATCGTGGGGCCCATGTCGGATGACCAACGCGAGGCCCGAAAACAAAAAAGATTTCCAACACAGAGTGATAATTTACAGATGGCTTTTGCGTCCTATCGTTCTTGCGAGAGACTTCGAGAGTCACTGATTGCTATCATTTATGTGTACACATGAGAATCTAACACGTCAGCCCAGAGATTCTAGCCTCTCTGCCCATCGATCTTAGTCTTTGATACCCTGGGAGTTGCTGGTTGTCGCTTGAAATGGATGGTCTGTACTGTTTCTGTTAATAGCTTTTACTATCTCCAGATGGAATCAATTGCTTCCTTGATCTCATTCTTTTTTCATTTCAGCCTGCATAAAAGAGACGGAGGCTGCCACAAGACGTGTCCATCGCTGGGAAACGTGTCGTAGATTTTCCATACGTAAATTAATTAATAATTTTGTTTCGGGGAGTCCATTTCTCAATTACCAGCAGCTTGTACAGTAGAGATGGAGGACATTGGCTATGGAATCTGCATCAAATTTCTGCCGATTTATTTAGGAGTGAACTATTATTATTACTGCTGTGGTCATCATTGTTATCTGTTAACAGCATGGTGCGCTGGATATGCCCAACCAGGTCTATACAGAAGACAGGAGAAGATACTCCGTACTTGCCGGCCGTTAGGAACCAGGAACCGAATACTCTCTTCAGGTCGGCTTGGCAATGTGAGCTGTGAGCTGAATGATATGATGTATGTGGCTGTCGAGAGTAGTACGGAATGCATGTAGCTATTCTGTGCTGTAAATAAGAAAGTGAGGATTAGCTATGTTCATTAGAAGAGAGAGAGAGCAGTGTTGACTTGAGTAAGTTTTGTATGGTAGTTAGAGGACTGGTTATCTTTGTAAGTCTATCACTATCTACTTTGTCCTTTGTATTTGTATGTACAGACTGCAGTCGGAGATTAAGTCAACTCAACAGCAACAATCTCAACGGCTTCGGAGTAAATACTCAGAAAAAAAAATATCTTGCTGAGTCCTGACGGACCTGTCTATACCTCCTACTCTGTACGGTTAGACTCCCAGCCCGGCATGGTTGACGTGAGTAGACACGCCTTGTGACATGTCAATTTTCTCCACAGACACGGAGGTACCCCGTACAGAACAACTGCTTTACAGGTTTGCTTCCAGCCAGCCAGACATCTCGGATTGTATTTGTCCTAATACCAGCAGAGTTTCTTACAGTGTTCATCATAATAATAATAATGACATTAGCGTTGTAGTCTACGGCGAGGCAGGGCAGTTGTCCTGCAAGTCTGTCGTCCATGTACATACGTACGGAGTACTCCTGAGACATCTAAACGTCGTGTTGATTTATAAGTTATCGTACTCGTACGGAGTACTCTGTACGGAGTAATCTGGTGAAGATCCTGATAATAATATATCCTCTGTACGTATCCCTTTCTTCCCCAGAGCCTGGCCGGTTCGCCTGCCATGCAGCTCTCTGCATGCACTATAGGCCGTGCACAGATCATCTGCATCACCGTTGCAAAACCGTTGAACTAAGAACAATAGTAGCTAATTAGCATGGCTGCTGCAAATGCAATCGTTCTTCGTATTGATAATAATAGTTCGATGCAGGAATGATAATATGATTAATACTAGGCTAACGGTTAGCGGCTGCCTCGTGTTGAATTGCAGCATTACTCCGTACTTATCGCTAATCGCCCTGGCTATTCTTGCTGGGTTAGCAAATCCCGTGGCTGCAGGTCGATACGAGGAGGCTGTAGCCCTTCTTCCTTCAGTCGGCAGCAGACTGCTTCGTATTCCGTCTTCTGTCCCCTGCCAAGGTGTTGAATCCACTGATCCAGGTTGCTGTTCTGTAGACTGGCCTTTGTACGACGTCTAGCGAAACAAGTTAGATGATCGCCAGCCGTTTCACCATCGAGGCGGCGGCTATCTCCAGGGGCCAGCAGCCAGCTGGCCAGGGGTAGAGGCACAGACCTCCCTCGCACTGACCTGCCAATACATTTTCAGGTCCGGATGTTTGCTCCGTACCTATCAGAGAACACCGTATATATTAATAATCTTTCTGTCATTTCTGTCATACTGGAGACCAGAAAGGAGCTGGAGCACTGCCGAATATGCCATATTCCATACGGAGTGTACGGAGTATGAAGTATGAAGTGCTCGTGTGCATTGGGTGGCACAGTGGCAGGCCCTGTTGTAAGCATACTGTGCAGCTCAGCTCAGCAAAGCTGAGAGCGCAGAGCTAGAGATTCTATTTCTGCTACCGTAGAGCCGCAATTTCTAGAACATTGGAAGGAATCGAAGGAATCTGCAAAACGTGTCTGCTAATTGCATCTAGAAGCGCGCTTAATCCTGTACGCAATGATATACAGACTGGGCTGCAGTCTGCAGGCAAGAGAAGAAGGCTTGTCTTAGCGACTACTCCGTACTCTACCAAGTAACCACCAACTACCAGCCCAGGAACTCGGTGTCTTGGTCCCTCGACGATTTCTATTTCTGTATGAACAGGATTCTGACGGTCCTGACCAAATCCCGCTGCCAAACCTTAAACTCCAAACGAGCATCACTACTGTCTGAGGTTTGAACCCTTCCCAAAAGAGGCTTCATTCGACGAGATCGACGGCTATTCTCTGGACGGTAAGCGTCGTCGTATCTCCATCATTTGTCATTGGAGAATAAGAGGGAAATTTAAATTATAGTTTCTGACCGAAAGCCAATCTTGCTCGATGTTAAACGTTTAAGTTCAGAGCTTTTCCTCGAGGAGAATCGAGTTGTGGAATCGGGGGTTGGATAGGCAAACTTTGTTTTTCTTTGCCGGTGCTCCACCGGGGAGTAGAGATAACAGAGTGTTATCACTACGGAGTACGGAGTACTCTGTACGAAGTATGGAGTATGGAGGAAAAGATAATGCAATTGAGACGATCTCTCTCTCTCTCTCTCTCTCTCTTTTTAAGGTTTCATTTCAATTATGTTCTTCGTGCTGTGTTGTCTTCTGCAACTGTGATTGCCGTAATGTACTCCGTACCTGCAGGACGAAGGATTGCCCAGTTACGAACCCCGAATAGGGATGGATAATTTTGTGATTAATCAGAGCTTATTAATCAACGCTCTATCATGCCTACCTAACCTAACAGGACAGTGGAGAAAGAATGCACTATCCTAAATAAAGATTGTGCACTGCTTCGCTTCGCTTCACTTTGACCAAGTCAGGGGCTCCACAAAAATCGCACCAATCGAGTCGGCATGGCAGCTGGGCCTTGGCTCGCTGGAACCGGTAGAGGCGGTGGTCCGGTGGAGAGTTGAGGTTGATTCTCCGTCCTATCGCGGGTAGATCCGATCCTGCTGAAGCCGAAGCAGGACGGAGGACGGAGGACGAGGACCGAAGGATTATTCCCTCAACTTCCTTTGGCCTCTTCTCTTGGCAGGCTCAAAAATCAATCCTGCAGTTGACTCTGTACGGAGTACTGTACAGAGTACTGTACTGCACAAAAATGAGGCTGATTAATACGCAGCCTTGTAGGATTTCTCAGTTGCAGTCTATCGAGTAGAGATGGTTGACCGTTGATGGATCCAGTATGGAGTATTATGGAGTACTCCGTACGGAGTATTGTGGGACCGAATTTTGTTGTCTTCCGTATTCCGTACTCAGTGAGTACAGCCTTGGTAAGCTGACTGAGCTGAGTGAGCTTTCTTCATATTATTGTCATCAGATCTTCCATACGAAGAATAATCCAGAGAACAATTTTGAGCATCCAATCCGTATGCACTCCGTCTTCCGCACGGAGCACTCGTTCTCTATCGACCTACTACAGTTCGCAGTAGTTCACGATCGCTTAGCATAGAGCTGGCACTGGCAGCGATGATCATCACCACACCACACCACACCACACCGGCCGCCAAGTCTAGAGCCTGCAAACGAAGCGCGCAGAGTGCAGACAGCCGGACATGCAGAGAGGGAAGCAGGAGCACAATCCGATAGGCAGGGTAGAATTTACTCTCTGTACGGAGTATGGAGTGCCTTTAAGCAGTTCGCAGGCTTACACGTGTTGAACTGTGTATGAATAATTGCAGTGAAATTTAACTGCAGCATTATTATGCTGGTGGAGTACAGAGTACAGAGTACTGTAGTGCGAACCTCCAATGACAATAATTCCCAGATATCATCCTCCATGGATCCATAAAACTCTCAAATTCCTGATCTCAAAAATATATATATTCTGCATGCGATATATATATATATATTTACACGCTCGATGCAACAGTAAATCATTCATGGTGGGTCCCGATTAAGTTTCTCTTTTTTTAAACTTTTCGGAAAATGAGAACAAAAAGGAACAGAAGAAGCGAAATCGAACAGAAGGATGAACTTTAAAGATGCAAGTAAAAAAAAATAAGATTTCGCATGTTGTGGTTCGATTCAGCGAACTCAAGATGCACTGGTCAGTACCTACCTAGGTATATATGGCTACATACCTCGGTAAGGCTAGATGGCTGCCTGAAGCAAAGTTTAAATTCGGATCAAAAGTACTCTGTACAGGACACCATCCAATGATGGATTATGATCACTGCAGTAAGAATTCAAAATACTGCTCAGGCTAGATCTGATGATGAGATCTCATCTCATCGATCTCTGGATCGTATTCGAGTTGCGTCATTATTATTTTACTAAAACCAGTGATCTGGTGACTGCTGACTGGTGAGTCTGACTGCTGACTGTGACAGTCCCGTGACTGCGGACAGGCAGCAAGCAGTGCCGCAGCAGTTACAACCGTGGCTGCGGATACTCTGGACAGAGAGTCTGGACTCTCTTAACACGTCACAGTCCCAGTTATACAGCAGTTCTGGGACTCCAGTCACTTCACGCGCAGTCAGATCGACGGAGGAATGTCGGCAGTTGAGATCGAGTCAGTCCCGTCGAGTCGAGAGACGAAGTACAGTGTACAGGGTACGCAGATCTACAGCACAATTAATATCGTCCAGCGATAACGTGGTAGTACTGTGTCCTCCGTCTTCTGTCCTCGACTCGGCTGCCCCTGCTTCCGGATGCGGGCATGCCATCGCCTGACTCGAGATTCGTCGAGACCCCTGCCTGGACCCGCCGGCGCTTGACGAATGGGCGGACGCGCTCCGAGTCTGCTGGACGGCGCTAGACCCGTCTGGGCGCCGGCGGCCGCAGCAGAACCCTGGCGCCGGGCACAAGGCCGACAGAGCAACGGGAAGCGCAGGGCCCAGCCAGCGCGGCCGTCCCTAGTGCCCGCTCCACGGGTCACCAAGGACACGCCGTCGGTGCAGATCTCATTTTTGAGCCAGCATCCCTGCCTGGCCAGTCTGAGTCGTGTTGGTGGCGCGGCCCGACAGATCGTGAGGGGCTGCCATCCTGCGCAGCGCTGGCCGGTGCGACGCTACCGGGCGAGGTTGGCCCGGAATATTGTTGCGGTCGTTGCACCGCGACCGGCTGGCAGGTCCCTGGGCTAGAGCAGAGTCAAACCGCCGTTCTGTCGCGTCGACCATCCAGCCCGGCTGGACCTGATCCCGGCGTCCTGAGTCAGAGGGCCGGTCAGCACATGCCCCGTTAGGCAGGCCCTGCAACGCCAGGCAGGATCCGTGGCTGGCAGGCTGACTCGACTGCGGAGTGGTGCGCGCATGTGCCAGACCCGGCGTCGCTGCGGTTAGCGTGGGACCCGAATACCCGGGCGATGGGCGGGCACAAAGGGTCGTTCGTTCCAGCAGAGCAGTTGCTGGGAAGCCTGTTTCTGCTTGGGGCCTGTGGGAGAATTTTCCCGGGGCGAGCAGGGAGGCCGCGGCCGGCGCCTGGCTTCTGACTCGTCCAGCGCCGGCCCGCCCAGCGCGCAGGG